>NC_056432.1:74166546-74219046 GCF_018296145.1 Oncorhynchus tshawytscha
GAAGAAATCAACTGTGGGAGCAATTATTAGGAAATGGAAGACATACAAGACCACTGATAATCTCCCTCGATCTGGGGCTCCACGCAAGATCTCACCCCGTGGGGTCAAAATGATCACAAGAACGGTGAGCAAAAACCCCAGAACCACACAGGGGGACCTAGTGAATGACCTGCAGAGAGCTGGGACCAAAGTAACAAAGCCTACCATCAGTAACACACTACGCCGCCAGGTGCTTCTACACCTGCATTGCTTGCTGTTTGGGGTTTTAGGCTGGGTTTCTGTACAGCACTTTGAGATATCAGCTGATGTACGTAGGGCTATATAAATAAATGTGAACTTTTGCTCCACTGTATATATATATATATATATATATTAGACTTGTTGAACACTTATCTGGTTACTACATTATTCCATGTGTTTTTTCATAGTTTTGATGTCTTCACTATTATTCTACAATGTATTCATTCCATTATTTTACTTTTAGATTTGTGTGTATTGTTGTAAATTGTTATATATTACTGCACTGTTGGAGCTAGGAACACAAGCTCTGTCACTCCAATAACATCTGCTGCTAAAAATGTGTATGTGACCAATACAATTTAGACCTGTTGTGACATATAACCTCACACTCAATGTCAACAAAACAAAGGAGATGATCGTGGACTTCAGGAAACAGCAGAGGGAGCACCCCCCTCCATCCACATCGACGGGACAGTAGAGAAGGTGGAGAAGGTGGAAAGTTTTAAGTTCCTTGGCGTACACATCACGGACAAACTGAATTGGTCCACCCACACAGACAGCGTGGTGAAGAAGGCGCAGCAGCACCTCTTTAACCTCAGGAGGCTGAAGAAATTTGGCTTGTCACCAAAAACACTCACAAACCTTTACAGATGCACAATAGAGAGCATCCTGTCGGGCTGTATCACCGCCTGGTACGGAAACTGCTCTGCCCACAACCGTAAGGCTCTCCAGAGGGTAGTGACGTCTGCACAACGCATCACCAGGGACAAACTACCTGCCCTCCAGGACACCTACACCGCCCGATTTCACAGGAAGGCCACTAACATCATCAATGACAACAACCACCCGAGCCACTGCCTGTTCACCCAGCTATCATCCAGAAGGCGAGGTCAGTACAGGTGTATCAAAGCAGGGACTGAGAGACTGAAAAACAGCTTCTATCTCAAGGCCATCAGACTGTTAAACAGCCACCACTAACGTTGAGTGGCTGCTGCCAACATACTGACTCAACTCTCTAGCCACTTTAATAATTAATAATTGGATGTAATAAATGTATCACTAGCCACTTTAAACAATGCCACTTTATATAATGTTTACATACTCTACATTACTCTTCTCATATGTATATACTGTACTAGATACCATCTACTGCATCTTGCCTATGCCGTTCTGTACCATCACTCATTCATATATTTTTATGTACATTCCTTTACACTTGTGTGTATAAGGTAGTTGTTGTGAAATTGTTAGATTACTTGTTAGATATTACTGCACTGTCGGAACTAGAAGCATAAGCATTTCGCTACACTCACATTAACATCTGCTAACCATGTATATGTGACCAATAACATTAGACTTGATTATTGTGTTATTTTATGGCTGGTTATGACACCTACATAAAAGTGTCAAAACCCACAAAAAACTACCACACAAGGCAAAACATTACATTTCACCATAGCCTACGTGTCAACAGTATGTTTATGTTATAACATTTTGGGGTATATTGACCATATTAAATTATCATTGTAATTATGCACACATTGATGTCAGACGTGCACCTACCCCAATGCTCTGTTGCTGATGACTGGGATGAATGCAGGAGCAGATTTCAGGAGCAGGACAAGACACCCTCTTTTTGACTGATGCCTGACATAAGGGCATGTACGTGACAGGCCTATCTGGCTTTTATTATTATGATGGTCATAATGCTTGTTGACAGTGTCATAAAGTGTATTTTCTTAGTCCAAGTGAAGTGACACAGGATGGTCATAATGCTTCGTGGCAGTGTCATAAAATGTATTTTCTACAAGTTATTTAAAATATGATGAAAAAACATAACTGTAAAGAATTCATTACAACAACAAAGGATTTAAGAAACAAACTTTCAGGCGAAAGGAAACTTCTTGGCAGAGAAAAAACACATTTGAATAATTGTGGGTTTTGACACTCTTATGTAGGTGTCATAACCAGCCATAGAGTAACACAATATGTCACAACAGGTCTAACTATATGGGTCATATCAGTGTTATGACCACATTCTGACAGGTTATGACAAGTTATGTCAGCTGTTGACATATTATGATATGGTTATGACTGTGTCATAAAGTGTTATGACCACATTCTGACAGGTTATTACAAGTTAAGTCAGCTGTTGACATATCATGACATGGTTATGACTGTGTCATAAAGTGTTATGACCACATTCTGACAGGTTATTACAAGTTAAGTCAGCTGTTGACATATTATGACATGGTTATGACTGTGTCATAAAGTGTTATGACCACATTCTGACAGGTTATTACAAGTTGTGTCAGCTGTTGACATATTATGACATGGTTATGACTGTGTCATAAAGTGTTATGACCACATTTTGACATGGTTATGACAAGTTATGTCAGCTGTTGACATATTATGACATGGTTATGACTGTGTCATAAAGTGTAATGACACTGGGTGTCAAGTGAAGTGTTGCCAAAATTTGACTTGATTTGAATGTTGAGATTAAACTTTACTGTAGTTGTGTTTTGCTGAGTCTCCTAACTGTCCTACCTCTGCATATGTAGACAAATGCTATAGGAAGTCTCCAAGGATATATGTGTGTTCCTGAGATTGTACAGTTTCAACACCTTATCCAACACATGGAGTATAGGCTAATCAGTGCAGAGCCCACAACGGGCCCTCCAAATAGACCCAGCCTCCCCGCTCTGTTGCCACATCCTGCCCCCACTTCCTGCCCCCCCAAATGGGCCCAGATTGAATCACCTTGACAGGAGGGAAGAGGCAGGGAGAGCCGTGGCAGCGGTGGTGGTTGATATTCACAGACATGCAAAGTGTGAGATTGCTTTTCTGGCTAAGAGGGAAAGAGATCAACTGTCCTGGGGAAAAACCTATTAGCTCAGAGCAGCTTGTCAGCTTCACTGCAGACGCAGGTAGATCTATCTCACTTTAACCTGTATTAAAAGGCTATTTCTCTGGCAAAGTACATCTTGAATTTTAAAACGTCTTTTTCTGCAGTGGGTGAAGTGAAACTCCCCTGGCTGGATCATGAACAGGGTGTGTGTTGAGGATTGAGAGTGTGATCAGGACTTGGTCTCAGAAACCCAGAACTAAAATCTTGCGTAATTGCATCAGATGCGTCAGATCTTGGGTCAGATACAGTATGTTAGAAAACATGCTACAATGAAAAGCAGAGTAGCTCCACCCCTCCTCTGCAAGTTTCAGGCAAGTCTCCCCTCCCCATTTGGCCAAATGATCAGTGAGGAAAAATCTGTGCAAATCTGTTACACTGTTTTGATATTGTATACTGCACTGTTGGGTAGGGCTCACAAGTTAAGCATTCAGTGTACCTGTCCACTGTTGGGTAGGGCTCACAAGTTAAGCATTCAGTGTACCTGTCCACTGTTGGGTAGGGCTCACAAGTTAAGCATTCAGTGTACCTGTCCACTGTTGGGTAGGGCTCACAAGTTAAGCATTCAGTGTACCTGTCCACTGTTGGGTAGGGCTCACAAGTTACGCATTCAGTGTACCTGTCCACTGTTGGGTAGGGCTCGCAAGTTAAGCATTCAGTGTACCTGTCCACTGTTGGGTAGGGCTCACAAGTTAAGCATTCAGTGTACCTGTCCACTGTTGGGTAGGGCTCACAAGTTACGCATTCAGTGTACCTGTCCACTGTTGGGTAGGGCTCGCAAGTTAAGCATTCAGTGTACCTGTCCACTGTTGGGTAGGGCTCACAAGTTAAGCATTCAGTGTACCTGTCCACTGTTGGGTAGGGCTCGCAAGTTAAGCATTCAGTGTACCTGTCCACTGTTGGGTAGGGCTCGCAAGTTAAGCATTCAGTGTACCTGTCCACTGTTGGGTAGGGATCACAAGTTAAGCATTCAGTGTACCTGTCCACTGTTGGGTAGGGCTCGCAAGTTAAGCATTCAGTGTACCTGTCCATTTTTTTATTTTATTTTACCTTTATTTAATTAGGCAAGTCAGTTAAGAACAAATTCTTATTTACAATGATGGCCTAGGAACAGTGGGTTAACCGCCTGTTCAGGGGCACAACCTTTCAGTTACTAGTCCAACGCTCTAACCACTAGGCTACCTGCCGCCTCTACACTCTAACCACTAGGCTACCTGCCACCTCTACACTCTAACCACTAGGCTACCTGCCACCTCTACACTCTAACCACTAGGCTACCCTGCCGCTCCATGTGAAAATACAAGTTGAAACTTGATCATCCTCAACCCAGATCATCTTCATTGTTAGCCATGTTAACAAATCTCAGGAGCAGGACTCATTGTTGTGTGCTAAATAAATAGAATAGTGCCCCTGTGGGCTGCTTGGAACACTAATTCACTAACCCTGTAGAAGAGATACCACTGTAGTTACTATAACAACAACTGGGTTACAGAGGGCAGGGTTGACTCCAACCCAGGCTGAGAAACAATCATTATTATTCATTATACAGTAGGATTGATGTAGTTCTAATGGTAACTGTCCATTTTCATTGCTAGAATACATAAATTATCCTATTTGATATTAATATGAATTAATCAGTATTAGTCGGGTAATAATTTGCCTCATCAATAGTTTATACATAACCTCATGAATAGCCTTTTTACAATGTAATATTTCCTTGAGTTTGACAGACCTGAAAACTCAGCTAGACTTATGTACTCTTTCTGTTTGTCAGTTTCAGGCTGAGGTTGTCGTGATCAGTGGTGCCTAAGTATCAGTAATGGGGAGTCTTTCAAATGTAAAAGTAATGACCTGCGATCTCAGCACATCTCTGATACTCAGTATATATTTTGTGCTTAGTTGGTATTCACCTCTCCACACCTTCTTTAGTAGAAACCTTTGTGTGTGGGCCCAGGCAGCGAAACCTAGCTGGCGGGAACATTTGTTTTTGTGGGGAGCAGCTTGAGAGGCACGCCACCCTGCCATGGTTGACTGTTCATATATGTCAGGTGAGATTGAATTTGGAATCAGCCAAGGGGGGAGTAAGTTGTCATTAGGACTGGAAGTTTTAGTTCACTGCCTGCGAGGGAGGAAGTTTTCATTCACTGCCCTGTGAGGGTGGAAAGTTTAGTTCACTGCCCTATGAGGGAAGAGGCCCCTGTTCTTTTCTCAAAGCTATATGGCTCATGTCTCTCTCTCTCTCTCTCTCTCTCTCTCTCTCTCTCACACTCTCTCCATTTCAGCTATGGGGGTCATATTACTACTTAGTGTACAATAGACAAAATCATCAAAAATATATGCCAAAAAATCTCATTTCAGATTCACATTCAACTCCTCCAGTTGAGGTTTTGTTGGAAGTTGGAACTCAAGCCAACAGAAACAACAGAAAGAGAAAGTTGAAAGTGTGTAGGGCCAATTCATTAGTCCTTCTCAGAAACGTATTCTCTGATTTATTTGTACAGTAACGCTGCAGTGAGTGTTGCCAGGCATTGGACAGCATATTGTTCAAAGCTTCGTAAGCCACAGGTGTAGACTAACATTAAAATGCAAACAGAAAAATCTAAATAATAACACAAGGAATAAATACACAATGAGTAACGTTAACTTGGCTAAATACACGGGTACCAGTACCGAGTCGATGTACAGGGGTACGAGGTAATTGAGGTCGATATGTACATTTAGGTAGGGGTAAAGTGAGTAGGCAACAGGATAGATAGTAAACAGTAACAGCAGTGTATGTGATGAGTCAAAAGAGTGCAATGCAGATAGTCTGGGTAGCTATTTGTTAACTATTTACAGTAACTAGCTATTTAGCAGGTTTATGGGTTGGAGGTAGATGCTGTTCAGGGTCCTGTTGGTTCCAGACTTGGTGCATCGGTACCACTTGCCATGCAGAAGCAGAGAGAACAGTCTATGACTTGGCTGGAGTCTTTGACCATTTGTAGGGCCTTCCTCTGACACCGCCTGGTATAGAGGTCCTGGAAGGCTGGGAGCTCAGCCCCAGTGATGTACTGGGCCGTTCGCACTACCTTCTGTAGTGCCTTCGGTCGGATGCCAAGCAGTTGCCAAACCAAGAGGTGATGCAGCATGTAAAGATGCTCTCAATGGTGCAGCTGTATAACTTTTTGAGGATCTGAGGGCCCATGCTGAATCTTTTCAGCCTCCTGGGGGAAAGAGGCATCATGTGTGGACAATGATAATTCCTTAGTGATGTGGACACCGATAAACTTGAAGCTCTCGACCTGCTCCACTACAGCCCTTCGATGTGGATGGGGGCGTGCTCGGCCCTCCGTTTCCTGTAGTCCATCAGTTCCTTTGTCTTGCTGACATGGTGGGAGAGGTTCTTGTCCTGGCACCATACTGCCAGGTCTCTGACCTCCTTCCTGTAGGCTGTATCATCGTCGTCGGTGATCATGGCTACGCAGTCGTGGGTGAACAGAGAGTACAGGAGGGGACTAAGCACGCACCCCTGAGGGGACCCTGTTTTGAGGCTCAGGTTGGATGTTTTTTGCTAACCTCACCACCTGGGGGCGGCCTGTTAGGAAGTGCAGAATCCAGTTGCAGAAGGAGGTGTTTAATCCCAGGGTCTTTAGTTTAGTAATGATCTTAAGCTTCAGTTAGTCAGAAGTTGGACTCTATACATTATCAAAGGGGCCTGCTCCGCGCCACAGCAGCAATGAGATTTGTGCTATCTGAAGGATTGTTTATGAATTTGAATGCCATAATATAGTTCAGAGAAAGGCTTCCAGTCAATACCTCAAGAAGTTCAGTTCAGTGAAATATTTCCAGTCAATACAATACCACAATAAGTTCAGTTCAGAGAAAGACTTCCAGTCAATACAATACCTCAAGAAGTTCAGTTCAGTGAAATATTTCCAGTCAATACAATACCACAATAAGTTCAGTTCAGTGAAATACTTCTGAGTTGGTCCTCAATTGTTCTCTCTCTCTCTCTCTCTCTCTCTCTCTCTCTCTCTCTCTTTCTTTTTCTCTTCACTCGGGAGCCAGTGAGTAGGTCTATATTTCCTGGAATGATCTAAAAGGTCACGTCCTGATAATGTGTTTGATGGGAAGGAAGGGAGGAAAGGGAAATGAAGGCAGCTCATCCTCCTGTTCCCCCTGATTTTGCTGTGATCCTTGAGCAAATAGACTGTGTTATACAAATCATCTGTGATTGGCTGATAAGGACTGTTCTAATCCGAGCCCCGATAAAGGCAAATAAGAGATCAGAGAGAAAGAGGTGGTGTATCATCTACTGACGTCAGTCAGTGTGTGTAGGAGTTGCAGTCCTTTATCATGGACCGTCTGCACTCTGAGGGAGGGATGTTGGCTGATTGCTGTGTTTAGCCCCACACTCCTTGCCCGCTCCGCTCGGTCATATTGATAGCATGATTTAATCTACCTCCTCTGATTCCCTGTCCAGCCCGGCTCAATCTCCCCCCACCAGGGCTCCACTGATGCCGTTATCAACCTGTCCTAAGCAGACGTGTGAAGAGGGAGAGAGATGGAGAGAGGCGACAGAGACAGAGAGACAAGAAGAGAGCACCATAGAAAGAGATAGAGGGAGAGTGCATGAAAGACAGAAAGAATTAGAGAGAGGGGGGGAGCGAGAGAGACAGACAGACAGACAGACAGTGACAGGAATAATGTATGAAAGAGAGAGGGTGAGAGAGGGTCAGTGTGTTCCTTTGGGACATCCATGTCCAGACATGAGTTGCTGTCCATATTTAGGCTGTCTGGTGTGTCATTGTTTTGTTGACTCCTCAGAGTGTAGCCTATGTGATATCATGTCCATGATGAACCCCTTTCTGCAGGCCCTCGTCTGTGACCGGTTCATTCTTCTGGCAATGTGTGCCGCGCTAAAAAAACATTGCTTAGGTTTACTTGTATCCGTTAAAGATTATTTCATAGGTCCGCTCAATCAGAAATAGGTCATTGTAATGTACAGGTAACTGCCAAAATAATGGAAACACAAGTAAATGTGGGATACAAAGTATATTGAAAGCAGGTGCTCCCACACAGGTGTGGTTCCTGAGTTAATTAAGTAGTTAACAGCCCATCATGTTTTGGGTCATATATAAGAATGGTGGGCAGGCCATTGTTTTGGCTACCATGGCTATGCCCCGATAGGATGACAATGGCCCCATCCACAGGGCACGAGTGGTCACTGAATGGTTTGGTAACTGAATGGTTTAATGAGCATGAAAACGATGTAAACGATATGCCATGGCCATCTCAGTCACCAGATCTCAACCCAATTGAACACTTACTGAATGGGAGATTCTGGAGTGGCGACCGAGACAGCTTTTTCCACCATCATTAAAAATGTATTGTGGACGAATGGTGTCGCATCCTTCCAATAGTGTTTCCGGACACTTGTAGAATCTCTGCTAAGGTGCATTGAAGCTGTTCTGGCTCGTGGTGGCCTAACACCCTATTAAGACGCTATGCTGGTGTTTACTTTATTTTGGCAGTTACATGTAGTTACTCTTATGCAGTTTTTGCAGTTCTTTTAAAGTACAATTTCTCCTTTATTAATGATGCCCTGAAGTGTTCTTCAACACACTCAGCTTGTTTTACTACTCCTACTCAAGGCTTTTTATTGTTTGGGAGAAATGACCATATTTTACCCTCTCTGCGGAGGGCAGTATAAATGAACTATGAAATAATGTGTTCCTGAGATGGATTTTAATGTAGAATATAACTGCAGAGAATTGTCCCAAAGCAAATCAATGCAATCCCTTCAACTGTCAAGTAAGGTCACCACCAGATGTTAGAGAGTCAAATGTTACACAATGGTGTGTAGGTCTATATCCATGAACTAAAGACAATACATCACTTTCACAGCTGGAGCCTTTTTGATGGGAAAAATCGAATCAAATCAAACTTTATTTGTGACATGCGCTGAATACAACAAGTGTAGACCTTCCCGTGAAATGCTTACTGACAAACCCTTAACCAACAGCGCAGTTCAAGAAGAGTTAAGAAAATATTTACCAAGTAGACAAACATAAAAAGTAATAATAAAAAGTAACACAATAATAATAACAATAACGAGGCTATATACAGGGGGCACCGGTACTGAGTCAGTGTGCGGGGGTACAGGCTAGTTGAGGTAATTTGTACATGTCGGTGGGGGTGAAGTGACTATGCATAAATAATAAACAGCGAGTAGCAACAAAAGGGAGGGTGGGGGGGTAAATGTAAATTGTCCCGTGGCAATTGTATTAATTGTTTGGCATTCTTATGGCTTGGGGGTAGAAGCTGTTGAGGAGCCTCTTGGTCCTAGACTTGGCGCTCCGGTACCGCTTGCCGTGCGGTAGCAGAGAAAACAGTCTGTGACTTGGGTGACTGGAGTCTCTGACAATTTTATGGGCTTTCCTCTGACACCTCCTATTATATATTAAACTTGTCTCCATTCCTTAATGTTCTTTTGTTGGTATATACTTCACTTAGATGACTAGTGACATTGTCTTTCTTCTATATCCCTGTGACAGATAGAACAGTAGAATGGATGGAGGTTTGCTTGTCCGGGGCTCCAATAAAAATGTCTACTAGTTGGAGGTACTCGAGAACTGGAGTTGGGAACCACTGTCTTAGTGGTTCATTTCCATACAGGATTAAGCCCAGTGTTTTACCCCAAATACTCAGACTTTTCTGTTTCCATCTACGCGGGTCAGAACCCGGGTCTCACTGGGCCATGAATCCGGCGGACCTGCTCTCACTTGGGGCCAAAGCCAGGCCAGTGGTACTTTTCAGCTGGCATTTACATAACAATGGCTAACTGTGAACTTTAACACCTTCTCACAAAGCAAACGTTTTGATTCTGTAGAGGTTGTTGATTCTGCTCTTTAAGTCCCCACTGTCAGCCCTAGCTATGGAACCACTATTGACCTAGTATAACATAAGGGTGTAACACTAGTTTAACACTGGTGTTACAGTCTAAAAGCTACATGATGGTTAGGGTCTCATGGTTGTTAGCATGGCCATGTTTGGAGTGTAAAACAGGGATTGAGGCCTAGCAGCTGGAGTTTGTTCTAAGAAAACATCCCCTGTAGGATGGTAACATACTGTATGCTGTCAGGTGGGGTGGTTGGAGATGTTTCATTATGTATCACCAGCAGGGTCTTGAGTAAGGTGTTTATAGACACTGAACACATCAGAAGACTTTGTGTACACTTTATTCTTTCATTTCCAAGGTATTACTATTCTCCTAACAGCTGATCTGCGGCAGGTAGCCTATCGCTTAGGAGCGTTGGGCCAGTAACCGAAAGGTCAGTTGTTCGAATCCCCGAGCCGGCTAGGTGAAAAATCTGTATGTGCCCTTGAGCAAGGCACTTAACTCTAATTGCTCCTGTAAGATGCTTTGGACAAGAGTAACTGCCAAATGACAACAAACATGTACAAATCTGAGCAGATCTGTCAAATCTATGGCAGTTTTCTAGCATATGACTCCACCCTGCTGTCTGTCCCCTCTCCGTTGTGGAGATGAGATAGGAAATGAGGGGATGAGGAGATGAGGTGTCCAGGCCCAGGCTGGCATGGTGGTAACTGCATCCTGTGAGTCTGGCTGAGACACGGCCACTGACGGTAGAGAGAGAGAGAGAGAGCAGAGTCAACACCATCTGGACCACCATACACACTCCAGCCCCACCGAACCTCACCGAGCGCCAGAAAGATGATTGCTAACAGCGTGATTATGGCTCTATTAGATTAGCCTAGCATTGTTTACGGGCTTGTGGGTTTGCCCGTGCCAAGTGTACCTACCACTACCCTCAGAGAGAGAGAGAGAAAGAGAGGAGCAGAAGGAGGTGAGGGGAACTGTTCAGCAGCTGCTGTAAGAGTCCTTTACTCATTGCCTCGTGTTAGCCTACTCAGGGTGAAGTCTGAATGAATGGAGGAGACAAATATGAATCCTTCAGAGAGGATGCCTGTTTGTCACTCACTGTGGTATAATTGGGCACATCCTGTAAGCACACAGACACCCAAATGGTGTATCGTCCTCGTTTGCATGAGTAGGTCAGACACAGTTCATGTAACAATTCCTACATAATATTATGAGGCTCATACAGTATCACTTGCATATTCATATCGACATGTCGCTTAACATTAGGACTAAATGGCCCCATTTAAACATCTAAAGTCATTCCAGCCAAGCCTCATTCCTTACTAATGACCGCAGCAGTTGCCCTCAACTGAGGATGTGATACATACAAGCATCTCTATCCTGAGAATATACAGTGGGGAGAACAAGTATTTGATACACTGCCGATTTTGCAGGTTTTCCTACTTACAAAGCATGTCTGTAATTTTTATCATAGGTACACTTCAACTGTGAGAGACGGAATCTAAAACAAAAATCCAGAAAATCACATTGTGTGATTTTAAATAATTAATTTGCATTTTATTGCATGACATAAGTATTTGATACATCAGAAAAGCAGAACTTAATATTTGGTACAGAAACCTTTGTTTGCAATTACAGAGATCATACGTTTCCTGTAGTTCTTGACCAGGTTTGCACACACTGCAGCAGGGATTTTGGCCCACTCCTCCATACAGAGCTTCTCCAGATCCTTCAGGTTTCGGGTCTGTCGCTGGGCAATACGGACTTTCAGCTCCCTCCAAAGATTTTCTATTGGGTTCAGGTCTGGAGACTGGCTAGGCCACTCCAGGACCTTGAGATGCTTCTTATGGAGCCACTTCTTAGTTGCCCTGGCTGTGTGTTTCGGGTCGTTGTCATGCTGGAAGACCCAGCCACGACCCATCTTCAATGCTCTTACTGAGGGAAGGAGGTTGTTGGCCAAGATCTCGCGATACATGGCCCCATCCATCCTCCCCTCAATACGGTGCAGTCGTCCTGTCCCCTTTGCAGAAAAGCATCTCCAAAGAATGATGTTTTCACCTCCATGCTTCACGGTTGGGATGGTGTTCTTGGGGTTGTTCTCATCCTTCTTCTTCCTCCAAACACGGCGAGTGGTGTTTAGACCAAAAAAGCTCTATTTTTGTCTCATCAGACCACATGACCTTCTCCCATGGATCATCCTGATGGTAATTGGCAAACTTCAGACGGGCATGGACATGCGCTGGCTTGAGCAGGGGGACCTTGCGTGCGCTGCAGGATTTTAATCCATGACGGCGTAGTGTGTTACTAATGGTTTTCTTTGAGACTGTGGTCCCAGCTCTCTTCAGGTCATTGACCAGGTCCTGCCGTGTAGTTCTGGGCTGATCCCTCACCTTCCTCATGATCATTGATGCCCCACGAGGTGAGATCTTGCATGGAGCCCCAGACCGAGGGTGATTGACCGTCATCTTGAACTTCTTCCATTTTCTAATAATTGCGCCAACAGTTGTTGCCTTCTCACCAAGCTGCTTGCCTATTGTCCTGTAGCCCATCCCAGCCTTGTGCAGGTCTAAAATTGTATCCCTGATGTCCTTACACAGCTCTATGGTCTTGGCCATTGTGGAGAGACTGTTTGATTGAGTGTGTGGACAGGTGTCATTTATACAGGTAACGAGTTCAAACAGGTGCAGTTAATACAGGTAATGAGTGGAGAACAGGAGGGCTTCTTAAAGAAAAATTAACAGGTCTGTGAGAGCCGGAATTCTTGATGGTTGGTAGGTGATCAAATACCTATGTCATGCAATAAAATGCAAATTAATTACTTAAAAATCATACAATGTGATTTTTGTTTTAGATTCCATCTCTCACAGTTGAAGTGTACCTAGGATAACAATTACAGACCTCTACATGCTTTGTAAGTAGGAAAACCTGCAAAATCGGCAGTGTATCAAATACTTGTTCTCCCCACTGTATGTGTGTGTGAGGGGGAATGCCTGTAACGGTTTTCTTCATCTGAAGGAGAAGCGGACCAAAATGCAGCGTGGTTTCTTTGATTCGTGTTTAATAACAAAAAGATAAACACGAACACTACAAAACACCTGCCTCTGATTGAGAACCATATCAGGCCAGACATAGAAATAGACAAACAAGACATCCAACATAGAATGCCCACTCAGATCACACCCTGACCAACCAAAACAATAGAAACATACAAAGCAAACTATGGTCAGGGTGTGACAGTACCACCACCCCCCCCCCCCAAGGTGCGGACTCCGGCCTGAACCTATTGGGGAGGGTCTGGGTGGGCATCTGTCCGCGGTGGCGGCTCTGGTGCTGGCCGTGGCCTCCACTTCACCGTAGTCTTAGTTCCCCACCTTGTCCGCTTCCTTGGCCTCCTAGCCACGGCGATCCTACTTAATGACCTCACTGGACAGAGGGGCGGCTGCTCGGGACAGAGGGGCGGCTGCTCGGGACAGAGGGGCGGCAGCTCGGGACAGAGGGGCTCTGGCGCCTCTGGGCTGACGAGGGGCTCTGGCGCCTCTGGGCTGACGAGGGGCTCTGGCGCCGCCTCTGGGCTGACGAGGGGCTCTGGCGCCTCTGGGCTGACGAGGGGCTCTGGCGCCGCCTCTGGGCTGACGAGGGGCTCTGGCGCCTCTGGACTGAGGGGCGGGAGATCTGGGGAGCTCCACTCAGCGCCGAACAGGCGGGAGACTCCGGCTGCGCTGGAGAGGAGGAAGGCTCTAGCAGCGCCGGAGAGGCGGGAGACTCCGGCAGCGCTGGAGAGGAGGAAGGCCCCGGCAGCGCTGGACAGGCGGGAGGCACTGTAGGCCTGATGCGTGGTGCTGGCACTGGTGGTACTGGGCCGAGGACACGCACAGGAAGCCTGGTGCGGGGAGCTGCCACCGGAGGGCTGGTGTGTGGAGGTGGCACTGGATGGACCGGACCGTGAAGGCGTACTGGAGATCTTGAGAGCAGGGCTGGCACCAACCGGCCTGGCTGGATCTTCACCCTAGCCAAGTAGATGTGGGAAGCTGGGATGTAGCGCACCGAGCTAAGCACACGTACTGGGGACACCGTGCGAACCACCGCATAACACCGTGCCTGACCAGCACCATGCCCGCCACGGTTAGCACTGCTAGGAGCACTGTAGTGCTGAGATGGCACAGGACGTGCAAGGCTAGGGAGATGCACAGGAGGCCTGGTGCGTGAGGCTGGCACAGTCTTCACCAGCCGACTAGCACGCACCTCAGGACGACTATGGAGAGCTGACCCAGGTGTCATCAAATCCCTGACACGCTCCGTCGGGCGAATGCCGTGCCTCATACACCAAACCAGCAACTCCCTCATATCTCTCTCCTCCAATTTCCCCATTAACTCCTTCACAGTCTCTGCTTCGCTCACCTCCAATACCAGCTCTGGTTCTGAGCTCCTCCTTGGCTCCTCACGATAAACGGGGGGAGTTGGCTCAGGTCTGACTCCTGACTCTGCCACACTCCCCCTGTGCCACCCCCCAAGAAATTTTTGGGGCTGACTCTCGGGCTTCCGTTCGCGCTGCCGTGCTTGCTTCGCCAACCTCATTCTCCTGTAACCTTCCGCGCACTGCTCCATCGAATCCCAGGCGGGCTCCGGCACTCCTCCTGGGTCGACCGCCCACCTGTCTATTTCCTCCCAAGTAGTATAGTCCAGACATTGCTGCCTCTCCTGCTGTTGCCCGTTACCACGCCGCTTGGTCCTGTTGTGGTGGGTGATTCTGTAACGGTTTTCTTCATCTGAAGGAGAAGCGGACCAAAATGTAGCGTGGTTTCTTTGATTCATGTTTAATAACAAAAAGATAAACACGAACACTACAAAACAATAAACGTGGAAAACCAAAAACAGCCCTATCTGGTGCAAAACACAGAGACAGGAACAATCACCCACAAACACACAGTGAAACCCAGGCTACCTAAATATGGTTCCCAATCAGAGACAATGACTAACACCTGCCTCTGATTGAGAACCATATCAGGCCAGACATAGAAATAGACAAACAAGACATCCAACATAGAATGCCCACTCAGATCACACCCTGACCAACCAAAACATAGAAACATACAAAGCAAACTATGGTCAGGGTGTGACAATGCCCTGATAGCCACATGCCCAAATCCTCCAGGACTTCTCTTTTCTGATCTGCTCCCATGCCCGTGCCTTGGTCCTATCAGTAACAGTGCAATGGCCACTCTACACAACTCCTGCCTGACTGTATAAAAATCTGATTTGGGGTCAATTCCATGTCAATGAATTTCAGTAAATTCAGGAAGTAAAATAATTTGAATTTCAGTTTAACTTCTTGATTGGATTGAAATGGAATCGACACCAACCCTGATAAAATATATAGCTTTATTCCATTCCACCGCCACTGATTCTGCCCACTGACACTGATTCTGCCCACTGCCACTGATTCTGCCCACCGCCACTGATTCTGCCCACTGCCACTGATTCTGCCCACTGCCACTGATTCTGCCCACTGATTCTGCCCACTGCCACTGATTCTGCCCACCGCCACTGATTCTGCCCACTGATTCTGCCCACTGCCACTGATTCTGCCCACTGATTCTGCCCACCGCCACTGATTCTGCCCACTGATTCTGCCCACTGCCACTGATTCTGCCCACTGATTCTGCCCACTGCCACTGATTCTGCCCACTGCCACTGATTCTGCCCACTGCCACTTATTCTGCCCACTGCCACTGATTCTGCCCACTGCCACTGATTCTGCCCACTGCCACTAATTCTGCCCACTGCCACTGATTCTGCCCACTGCCACTGATTCTGCCCACTGCCACTGATTCTGCCCACTGACACTGATTCTGCCCACTGCCACTGATTCTGCCCACTGCCACTGATTCTGCCCACTGATTCTGCCCACCGCCACTGATTCTGCCCACTGCCACTGATTCTGCCCACTGCCACTTATTCTGCCCACTGCCACTGATTCTGCCCACTGCCACTAATTCTGCCCACTGCCACTAATTCTGCCCACTGCCACTGATTCTGCCCACTGCCACTGATTCTGCCCACCGCCACTGATTCTGCCCACTGATTCTGCCCACTGCCACTGATTCTGCCCACTGATTCTGCCCACCGCCACTGATTCTGCCCACTGATTCTGCCCACTGCCACTGATTCTGCCCACTGACACTGATTCTGCCCACTGCCACTGATTCTGCCCACTGATTCTGCCCACCGCCACTGATTCTGCCCACTGCCACTGATTCTGCCCACTGCCACTGATTCTGCCCACTGCCACTGATTCTGCCCACTGACACTGATTCTGCCCACTGCCACTGATTCTGCCCACTGCCACTGATTCTGCCCACTGATTCTGCCCACTGATTCTGCCCACTGATTCTGCCCACCCATTCTGCCCACTGATTCTGCCCACTGATTCTGCCCACTGACACTGATTCTGCCCACTGATTCTGCCCACTGACACTGATTCTGCCCACTGACACTGATTGTTTTAGCTCTAATTAGCACCATGCAAGGGAATGAAGACATGATCACAGAAGTGGTGTGATTAGCCAAGCTCACTGTATGCCAGGCCCAGTGCATGTGGAGCAGTGAAAGGTGTAGAAGAGGACGAGCCAAGTTTCCATTCTGGCTGGAGCTCTGGTATCATTTCTCCTGTCTGTCTCCCACTGCTAATAGAGGGAGGGAACAGTGGGTCTGGGAAAGAGCTCTGTATAAGATTTTATCCATGTGTTTTCTTTCATTAACTTGAAATGTGTTACTGTTGTATGGAGTCTCCTAATATATAGTCAACCCCTTCATTGCCCTCTGAATAGAGTTGCTTTACTAATCCTCTCACTGATATGCCTGAGAGACAAGTCACCAACTCAAAGAGCCTCAGTGTCTTTCTGTCTTAATGCAGTCTCTGTTCTGTTCACACTCTTCCGCCTCCACTGCCACAGCCCACCAAACCCAGGTTGGGTTTAGAAACTGGTTCACTACATTGCATTGATGCGGTTATATGTGTTAAATAGCACCCCTGTTGGCAAACAGCAGGAACATCAGCCTGCATACAGTCGGCTGGTACAGTAAGATCTTTGAAATAATTAAATGGTGAATACAAACCTGTGTCCGTACACAAGTACTTTCTCCCTGTCTTTGGTGTACTAACACTGACTCTCTAGTTCCTCTCTCCTCCTCCTCTCTCCTCTATCCTTCTCTCCTCTATCCCTCTCTCCTCCTCCTCTCTCCTCTATTCCTCTCTCCTCCTCCTCTCTCCTCTCTTCTCTATCCCTCTCTCCTCCTCCTCTCTCCTCTATATCTGTCTCCTCCCCTCTCCTCTATCCCTCTCTCCTCTATCCCCCTCTCCTCCTCCTCTATCCCTCTCTCCTCTATCCCTCACTCCTCTATCCCTCTCTCCTCCTCCTCTCTCCTC
The DNA here is from genome assembly GCF_018296145.1 of Oncorhynchus tshawytscha. Lineage (NCBI taxonomy): Eukaryota > Metazoa > Chordata > Actinopteri > Salmoniformes > Salmonidae > Oncorhynchus > Oncorhynchus tshawytscha. The sequence continues at coordinate 74,184,007 of NC_056432.1, forward strand.
TATCCCTCTCTCCTCCTCCCCTCTCTCCTCCTCTCTCCTCTATCCCTCTCTCCTCCTTTCTCCTCTCTCCTTCTCTCCAGGTCTAACTGGTTGAAGCCGTGCTGTGGGCGGAGGGTAGCCCTGTGGCAGGTGTGTCTGCTCAGTGCAGGCTTCAACTGTTTCCTGGTGGCCCTGGTCATCCTGGTGGTGGTCTTCTTGACCCTGGAACTCCTCATAGACACCAAGCATCTACAATGTAACTATCTTTCCCATTGACAGTAAAGGAGGATCCTTATGCATTGTGTTCTAGTGACTGTAGAAAGTTAGTCTTGGGTAGTCCTGTGCTTCCTTGATCCTGTGACGCATGTTTTGGGATTACAGCCCATAGAGACAATTATCATGATGCTGCATTAACATGCGTTCCAACCTGTTTTATAAACATGATTACATTTCTTACCAAAGAGAGGAAACTACGGCGACTAAAAGGCCCATATGAGAGAGAAACAGCATTGCCAACCGGGATAGTAAATGAGTCTATGAGCTGGTCTCTACTCAACAGCGCTGACTGTCTGGGCAGGTGTCATCATTGCTTTACATTACGGACTGTAAGCCATGGTTACATCACGAATGGTATCCTATCCCCTATATACTGCACTACTTTTGACCAGAACCATTTCGGCCCTGATCAAAAGTAGTGCACTATACAGGGAATAGGACACCGTTTGAGACGCACCTCAAGAGACAGGTCTGTATTGACAGATGATCCTCTCTCTGCTCTGGAGACGACAGGACACCAGTCACAGATGCATTACCCTAGATTCCGACTGTCCTGGCTGTCCTGTTGCCAGCTCTGGAACGACACATGGAGGGAGTAGGAAGGAGGGAAGGAGGATGGGGGAGATGGGGGGATACAGGGAGATAAAGGGAGGGATAAATGGGCTGATGGTCTGATGGATGGGGAAGGAGAAGTAGAGTGGGAGCATTTACAACACTGTTAGATGGAAATGAAGAATAGTGGTAAAAGGCATAATGTAATATCAATGCACCATTCTTCTGCCAGATTTTGAGAAAAAATAAATATGGCTGGACAGATGTAGACATTCACAGGACATGGTAGTGTTGCTCTTGATTCCATTAAGAACAAGCGTTAAAAGTGGAATCATCCTTTAAAGATATACTTCTCCTTGATGCAACCGCTGTGTCAGATTTCAAAAAAGCTTTACTGAAAAAGTACACCATGCAATAATCTGAGTACAGCGCTCAGGCACCAAAACAAGCCATACAGATACCCGCCATGTTGTGGAGTCAACAGAAGTCAGAAATAGCATTATAAACATTATACTAATTATACTATTATACTAAATATACTAATAACATGCATATCTTAGCTTCTGGGCCTGAGTAGCAGGCAGTTTACTCTGGGCACCTTATTCATCCAAGTTACTCAATACTGCCCCCAGCCATAAGAAGTTAAGATACACATGTTTCTCTTTTGTTATTTATTCCAGTTGCCAATGCTATTCAATTTGCCAGCGTCATCCATTGGATCAGCCTTGCCATCCTTTCACTCTTCTTCACTGAGGTAATGACACACACACACACACACACACACACACACACACACACACACACACACACACACACACACACACACACACACACACACACACACACACACACACACACACACACACACACACACACACACACACACAGGGTTAAGTAATAATTCAAGAGGAGGTTAACAAGGTTCAGGGCTTGGGTTACAGTCATATGATCCACCCAACACCTTATAACACTCCCTGACACTATAGATGAAAGGTGTCAGAGGGGAATGGTATTCAAGGTCTATATATTAAAAACTAAACTGTCGTTACTGTAACTATAGAGACCGTGACTTATTAAATATTCATAATAATAATATTTTTCCTATCCACCAATCAGAGAATGTCCCTCTCTGCTTCTCTCTTTCAGTGGAGCTGTTGTTGTCACAATGTGCTACTACTGTATGATGAATGAGACAAGCCACTTTTACATTGTCACCCTTTCATCATGATTAGATTGTAACTCTATCATTTTCCTTTTCAAAATAAAGGACCCTCCCAACCCCGATTAGAATGTATCTCTATCATCCTCCTTTTCAAAATAAAGGACCCTCCCAACCCCGATTAGAATATAACTCTACCATCCTACTTTTCAAAATAAAGGACCCACCCAACCCAACACTAGTGTGTGTTACTGTACATACAGTAGATGTATGTAATGGATCAGGTAAAATCAGACAATTAGGAGGGCCATTGTACAGTGTCCAGGATCAATATCCTTTCCCACATTCTTTCCCACATTGATCGAAAGACTTGTAAAAAGTACCCTTCAAAGATACAGTTGAAGTCGGAAGTTGTCTGATCTTACCTGATCCATGACATACATCTACTGTATGTACAGTAACACATACTAGTGTTGGGTTGGGGGGGTCCTTTATACACTTAGGTTGTCATTAAAACTCATTTTTCAACCACTCCACAAATTTCTTGTTAACAAACTGTAGTTTTGGTAAGTCAGTTAGGACATCTACTTTGTGCATGACACAAATAATTTTTCCAACAATTGTTTACAGACAGATTATTTCACTTATAATAATCTGTATCACAATTCCGGTGGGTCAGAAGTATACAGTGCCTTGCGAAAGTATTCGGCCCCCTTGAACTTTGCGACCTTTTGCCACATTTCAGGCTTCAAACATAAAGATATAAAACTGAATTTTTTTGTGAAGAATCAACAACAAGTGGGACACAATCATGAAGTGGAACGACATTTATTGGATATTTCAAACTTTTTTAACAAATCAAAAACGGAAAAATTGGGCGTGCAAAATTATTCAGCCCCCTTAAGTTAATACTTTGTAGCGCCACCTTTTGCTGCGATTACAGCTGTAAGTCGCTTGGGGTATGTCTCTATCAGTTTTGCACATCGAGAGACTGAAATGTTTTCCCATTCCTCCTTGCAAAACAGCTTGAGTTCAGTGAGGTTGGATGGAGAGCATTTGTGAACAGCAGTTTTCAGTTCTTTCCACAGATTCTCGATTGGATTCAGGTCTGGACTTTGACTTGGCCATTCTAACACCTGGATATGTTTATTTTTGAACCATTCCATTGTAGATTTTGCTTTATGTTTTGGATCATTGTCTTGTTGGAAGACAAATCTCCGTCCCAGTCTCAGGTCTTTTGCAGACTCCATCAGGTTTTCTTCCAGAATGGTCCTGTATTTGGCTCCATCCATCTTCCCATCAATTTTAACCATCTTCCCTATCCCTGCTGAAGAAAAGCAGGCCCAAACCATGATGCTGCCACCACCATGTTTGACAGTGGGGATGGTGTGTTCAGGGTGATGAGCTGTGTTGCTTTTACGCCAAACATAACGTTTTGCATTGTTGCCAAAAAGTTCAATTTTGGTTTCATCTGACCAGAGCACCTTCTTCCACATGTTTGGTGTGTCTCCCAGGTGGCTTGTGGCAAACTTTAAACAACACTTTTTATGGATATCTTAAAGAAATGGCTTTCTTCTTGCCACTCTTCCATAAAGGCCAGATTTGTGCAATATACGACTGATTGTTGTCCTATGGACAGAGTCTCCCACCTCAGCTGTAGATCTCTGCAGTTCATCCAGAGTGATCATGGGCCTCTTGGCTGCATCTCTGATCAGTCTTCTCCTTGTATGAGCTGAAAGTTTAGAGGGACGGCCAGGTCTTGGTAGATTTGCAGTGGTCTGATACTCCTTCCATTTCAATATTGTCGCTTGCACAGTGCTCCTTGGGATGTTAAAGCTTGGGAAATATTTTGGATCCAAATCCGGCTTTAAACTTCTTCACAACAGTATCTCGGACCTGCCTGGTGTGTTCCTTGTTCTTCATGATGCTCTCTGCGCTTTTAACGGACCTCTGAGACTATCACAGTGCAGGTGCATTTATACGGAGACTTGATTACACACAGGTGGATTGTATTTATCATCATTAGTCATTTAGGTCAACATTGGATCATTCAAAGATCCTCACTGAACTTCTGGAGAGAGTTTGCTGCACTGAAAGTAAAGGGGCTGAATAATTTTGCACGCCCAATTTTTCAGTTTTTGATTTGTTAAAAAAGTTTGAAATATCCAATAAATGTCGTTCCACTTCATGATTGTGTCCCACTTGTTGTTGATTCTTCACAAAAAAATACAGTTTTATATCTTTGTTTGTCACGCCCTGGTCTAAGTATTTTGTGTTTTTCTTCATGTATTGGGTCAGGCCAGGGTGTGGCATGGGGTTTTTGTATTGTGGTGTGTTTTGTCTTGGGGTTCTGGTGTGTTTGTATTGGGATTGTAGCTAGTGGGGTTATCTAGCAAAGTCTATGGCTGTCTGGAGTGGTTCTCAATCAGAGGCAGGTGTTTATCGTTGTCTCTGATTGGGAACCATATTTAGGCAGCCATATTCTTTGAGTTTGTCGTGGGTGATTGTCCTTAGTGTATTTGGTCCTGTCTCTGTGTTAGTTTACGCAAGTATAGGCTGTTTCGGTTTTCGTTACTTTATTTGTTTTATAGTGTTTGTATTTAGATTCGTGTTACGTTTGTTGAATAAACATGGATCGCAATCTACACGCTGCATTTTGGTCCGACTCTCCTTCACACCTAGAAAACCGTTACAGAATCACCCACCACCAACGGACCAAGCAGCGTGTCAACAGGCAGGAGCAGCAGGAGAGGCAACAGGTGCAGCAGGAGAGGAGGCAACAGGAGCAGCCCAAAGAGGAGTACAGTATGGACTATACTTCTTGGGAGGAGATAGACAGGTGGGCGGTCGACCCAGGGAGAGTGCCGGAGCCCGCCTGGGATTCGATGGAGCAGTGTGCGGAAGGTTATCGGAGAATGAGGTTGGCGAAGCAAGCACGGCGGCGCGGACGGAAGCCCGAGAGTCAGCCCCAAAAATTTATTTGGGGGGGGCTCACAGGGAGTATGGCTATGCCAGGTAGGAGACCTGTGCAAACTTCCTGTGGTTACCGGGGGGCTAGAGAGACCGGGCAGGCACCGTGTTATGCAGTGGTGCGCACAGTGTCCCCAGTGCGGGTGCATAGCCCGGTGCGGTATATTCCAGCTCCTCGTATCGGCCGGGCTAGAGTGGGCATCGAGCCAGGTAAGGTTGGTCAGGCTCGGTGCTCAAGAGCTCCAGTGCGCCTGCACGGTCCGGTCTATCCAGTACCACCTCCACACCCCAGCCCTCCGGTAGCAGCTCCCTGCACCAGGCTTCCTGTGCGTGTCCTCGGTCCAGTACCACCAGTACCAGCACCATGCATCAGGCCTACAGTGCGCCTCGCCTCTCCAGCGCTGTCGGAGCCTTTCTCCTCTCCTGCGCTGCCGGAGTCTCCCGCCTATCTAGCGCTGTTAGAGCTTTCCTCATCTCCAGCGCTGCCGGAGTCTCCCGCCTGTTCAGCGCAGCCAGAGCCTTCCTCCTCTACAGCGCTGCCGGAGTCTCCTGCCTGTTCAGCGCAGCCAGAGCTGCCAGTCTGCATGAAGCAGCCAGAGCTGTCAGTCTGCATGGAGCAGCCAGAGCTGTCAGTTTGCATGAAGCAGCCAGAGCTGTCAGTCTGCATGGAGCAGTCAGAGCTGTCAGTCTGCATGAAGCAGTCAGAGCTGTCAGTCTGCATGAAGCAGTCAGAGCTGTCAGTCTGCATGAAGCAGTCAGAACTGTCAGTCTGCATGAAGCAGTCAGAACTGTCAGTCTGCATGGAGCAGCCAGAGCTGTCAGTCTGCAAGGAGCTGTCAGTCTGCAAGGAGCTGTCAGTCTGCAAGGAGCTGCCAGTCTGCAAGGAGCTGCCAGTCTGCGGAGCTGCCAGTCTGCACAGAGCTGCCAGTCTGCACGGAGCTGCCAGTCTGCACGGAGCTGCCAGTCTGCAAGGAGCTGCCAGTCTGCAAGGAGCTGCCAGTCTGCACGGAGCTGCCAGTCTGCAAGGAGCTGCCAGTCTGCAAGGAGCTGCCAGTCTGTAAGGAGCTGCCAGTCTGCACGGAGCCGCCAGAGCTGCCAGTCTGTAAGAAGCCGCCAGAGCTGTCAGCCTACATGGAGCAGCCAGAGCCGCCAGTCAGCGTGGAGCAGCCAGAGCCGCCAGTCAGCATGGAGCAGCCAGATCTTTCAGTCTGCCAGGATCCGCCAGTCAGCCAGACTTCCAGATCTGCCAGTCAGCCAGACTCTTCCAGATCCGCCAGTCAGCCAGACCCTTCCAGATCTGCAAGTCAACCAGACTCTTCCAGATCTGCCAGTCAACCAGACTCTTCCAGATCTGCCAGTCAACCAGACTCTTCCAGATCTGCCAGTCAGCCAGACTCTTCCAGATCCGCCAGTCAGCCAGACTCTTCCAGTTCTGCCAGGTTCTGTCACGCCCTGGTCTAAGTATTTTGTGTTTTTCTTCATGTATTGGGTCAGGCCAGGGTGTGGCATGGGGTTTTTGTATTGTGGTGTGTTTTGTCTTGGGGTTCTGGTGTGTTTGTATTGGGATTGTAGCTAGTGGGGTTATCTAGCAAAGTCTATGGCTGTCTGGAGTGGTTCTCAATCAGAGGCAGGTGTTTATCGTTGTCTCTGATTGGGAACCATATTTAGGCAGCCATATTCTTTGAGTTTGTCGTGGGTGATTGTCCTTAGTGTATTTGGTCCTGTCTCTGTGTTAGTTTACGCAAGTATAGGCTGTTTCTGTTTTCGTTACTTTATTTGTTTTATAGTGTTTGTATTTAGATTCGTGTTACGTTTGTTGAATAAACATGGATCGCAATCTACACGCTGCATTTTGGTCCGACTCTCCTTCACACCTAGAAAACCGTTACAATGTTTGAAGCCTGAAATGTGGCAAAAGGTCGCAAAGTTCAAGGGGGCCGAATACTTTCGCAAGGCACTGTACATACACTGAGTTGACTGTGCCTTTAAACAGCTTGTAAAATTCCAGAAAATATTTTCATATCTTTAGAAGCTTCTGATAGGCTAATTGACATCATTTGAGTCAATTGGAGGTGTACCTGTGGATGTATTTCAAGGCCTACCTTCAAACTCAGTGCCTTTTTGCTTGACATCATTGGAAAATCAAAAGGAATCAGCCAAAACCTCAGAAAAACAATTGTAGACCTCCACAAGTCTGGTTCATCCTTGGGATGAATTTCCAAATGCCTGAAGGTACCACGTTCATCTGTACAAACAATAGTACGCAAGTATTAACACCATGGGCCCACGCAGCCGTCATACCACTCAGGAAGGAGACTGGTTCTGTCTCCTAGAGATGAACGTACTTTGGTGCGATAAGTGCAAATCAATTCCAGAACAAAAGGACCTTGTGAAGATACTGGAGGAAACAGGTCAAAAGTAAAAATGAGTCCTGTATTGACATAACCTGAAAGGCCGCTCAGCAAGGAAGAAGCCACTGCTCCAAAACCATCATAAATAAGCCAGACAACGGTTTTCAACTGCACATGGGGACGAAGATCGTACTTTTTGGAGAAATGTCCTCTGGTCTGATGAAACAAAAATATAACTGTTTGGCCGTAATGACCATCGTTATGTTTGGAGGAAAAAGGAGGAGGCTTGCAAGCCAAAGAACACCATCCCAACCGTGAAGCACGGGGGTGGCAGCATCATGTTGTGGGGGTGCTTTGCTGCAGGGGGGACTGGTGCACTTCACAAAATACATGGCATCATGAGGGAGGAAAATGATGTGGATATATTGAAGCAACATCTCAAGACATCAGTCAGGTTAAAGGTTGTTCACAAATGGGTCTTCCAAATGGACAATGACCCCAATCATACTTCCAAAGTTGTGGCAAAATGGCGTAAGGACAACAAAGTCAAGGTATTGGAGTGGCCATCACAAAGCCCTGACCTCAATCCCATAGAACATTTGTGGGCAGAACTGAAAAAGCATGTGTGAGCAAGGAGGCCTATACAAACCTGACTCAGTTACACCAGCTCTGTCAGGAAGAATGGGCCAAAATTCACCCAACCTATTGTGGGAAGCTTGTGGAAGGCTACCTGAAACGTTTTACCCAAGTTAAACAATTTAAAGGCAATGCTACCAAATACTAATTGAGTGTATGCATACTTCTGACCCACTGGGTATGTGATGAAAGATATAAAGCTGAAAGAAATCATTCCCTCTACTATTATTCTGACATTTCACATTCTTAAAGTAAAGTGGGGATCCTAACTGACCTAAAACAGGGAATTTTTTACGAGGATTAAATGTCAGGAATTGTGAAAAACTGAGTTTAAATGTATTTGGCTAAGGTGTATGTAAACTTCCGACTTCAACTGTATATGTTACTTTCTGTGACCATGTAGAATAGGAAGGCTTGAGTCAAAGAAAGCCTATGTTCACAGCAGCAGTATAAAAATGGAGACTGTAACTTGTCCTGTCTTTTTCTGTCCATATTCAAATGACGTTTCAGAATGTGTTGTAGATGTGTTGAAACCTGAGGAGAGTGAGAATATTTCACCTTGTCATGGGAGAGGTTGTATTTGGCTTTTCTCTTCCCCTTCCATCATTTCTCGCTCTCCCTCTTTTCACAGACTGTCTTCAGGATTGTAGTCCTTGGGATTTGGGACTACATTGAGAACAAAGTAGAGGTAAGATTAATTACGCAAGCTTCATAGCAAGTAATGAAAATATAATAACTTTCCCTTGAGAAATCATGAGTTTTATCATTGAAGTATTTTTTCTTCCACAAATCAATTCACATTACAGTTGTTAAATGTCAAATGCTGCCAAAAAGTCTATGTGCATTGTAATCTTCCTCATATAATAAACCTCAATGTAATATCTCCTAATGATAGTGTGTAATATCTCCTAATGATAGTGTGTAATATCTCCTAATGACAGTGTGTAATATCTCCTAATGACAGTGTGTAATATCTCCTAATGATAGTGTGTAATATCTCCTAATGATAGTGTGTAATATCTCCTAATGACAGTGTGTAATATCTCCTAATGATAGTGTGTAATATCTCCTAATGAATGATAATGATAGTGTAATATCTCCTAATGATAGTGTGTAATATCTCCTAATGATAGTGTGTAATATCTCCTAATGATAGTGTGTAATATCTCCTAATGATAGTGTGTAATATCTCCTAATGACAGTGTGTAATATCTCCTAATGATAGTGTGTAATATCTCCTAATGATAGTGTGTAATATCTCCTAATGATAGTGTGTAATATCTCCTAATGATAGTGTGTAATATCTCCTAATGATAGTGTGTAATATCTCCTAATGATAGTGTGTAATATCTCCTAATGATAGTGTGTAATATCTCCTAATGATAGTGTGTAATATCTCCTAATGATAGTGTGTAATATCTCCTAATGATAGTGTGTAATATCTCCTAATGATAGTGTGTAATATCTCCTAATGATAGTGTGTAATATCTCCTAATGATAGTGTGTAATATCTCCTAATGATAGTGTGTAATATCTCCTAATGATAGTGTGTAATATCTCCTAATGATAGTGTGTAATATCTCCTAATGATAGTAATATCTCCTAATGATAGTGTGTAATATCTCCTAATGATAGTGTGTAATATCTCCTAATGATAGTGTGTAATATCTCCTAATGATAGTGTGTAATATCTCCTAATGATAGTGTGTAATATCTCCTAATGATAGTGTGTAATATCTCCTAATGATAGTGTGTAATATCTCCTAATGATAGTGTAATATCTCCTAATGATAGTGTGTAATATCTCCTAATGATAGTGTGTAATATCTCCTAATGATAGTGTGTAATATCTCCTAATGATAGTGTGTAATATCTCCTAATGACAGTGTGTAATATCTCCTAATGATAGTGTGTAATATCTCCTAATGATAGTGTGTAATAATATCTCCTAATGACAGTGTGTAATATCTCCTAATGACAGTGTGTAATATCTCCTAATGACAGTGTGTAATATCTCCTAATGATAGTGTGTAATATCTCCTAATGATAGTGTGTAATATCTCCTAATGATAGTGTGTAATATCTCCTAATGATAGTGTGTAATATCTCCTAATGATAGTGTGTAATATCTCCTAATGACAGTGTGTAATATCTCCTAATGACAGTGTGTAATATCTCCTAATGATAGTGTGTAATATCTCCTAATGATAGTGTGTAATATCTCCTAATGACAGTGTGTAATATCTCCTAATGACAGTGTGTAATATCTCCTAATGATAGTGTGTAATATCTCCTAATGACAGTGTGTAATATCTCCTAATGATAGTGTGTAATATCTCCTAATGATAGTGTGTAATATCTCCTAATGATAGTGTGTAATATCTCCTAATGATAGTGTGTAATATCTCCTAATGATAGTGTGTAATATCTCCTAATGATAGTGTGTAATATCTCCTAATGATAGTGTGTAATATCTCCTAATGACAGTGTGTAATATCTCCTAATAATAGTGTGTAATATCTCCTAATGATAGTGTGTAATATCTCCTAATGATAGTGTGTAATATCTCCTAATGATAGTGTGTAATATCTCCTAATGACAGTGTGTAATATCTCCTAATGATAGTGTGTAATATCTCCTAATGATAGTGTGTAATATCTCCTAATGACAGTGTGTAATATCTCCTAATGATAGTGTGTAATATCTCCTAATGATAGTGTGTAATATCTCCTAATGACAGTGTGTAATATCTCCTAATGATAGTGTGTAATATCTCCTAATGATAGTGTGTAATATCTCCTAATGACAGTGTGTAATATCTCCTAATGACAGTGTGTAATATCTCCTAATGACAGTGTGTAATATCTCCTAATGATAGTGTGTAATATCTCCTAATGATAGTTTGTAATATCTCCTAATGATAGTGTGTAATATCTCCTAATGATAGTGTGTAATATCTCCTAATGACAGTGTGTAATATCTCCTAATGATAGTGTGTAATATCTCCTAATGACAGTGTGTAATATCTCCTAATGATAGTGTGTAATATCTCCTAATGATAGTGTGTAATATCTCCTAATGACAGTGTGTAATATCTCCTAATGACAGTGTGTAATATCTCCTAATGACAGTGTGTAATATCTCCTAATGACAGTGTGTAATATCTCCTAATGACAGTGTGTAATATCTCCTAATGATAGTGTGTAATATCTCCTAATGACAGTGTGTAATATCTCCTAATGACAGTGTGTAATATCTCCTAATGACAGTGTGTAATATCTCCTAATGACAGTGTGTAATATCTCCTAATGATAGTGTGTAATATCTCCTAATGATAGTGTGTAATATCTCCTAATGACAGTGTGTAATATCTCCTAATGACAGTGTGTAATATCTCCTAATGACAGTGTGTAATATCTCCTAATGACAGTGTGTAATATCTCCTAATGACAGTGTGTAATATCTCCTAATGATAGTGTGTAATATCTCCTAATGACAGTGTGTAATATCTCCTAATGACAGTGTGTAATATCTCCTAATGATAGTGTGTAATATCTCCTAATGACAGTGTGTAATCTTCCTCATATAATAAACCTCAATGTAATATCTCCTAATGATAGTGTGTAATATCTCCTAATGATAGTGTGTAATATCTCCTAATGATAGTGTGTAATATCTCCTAATGACAGTGTGTAATATCTCCTAATGATAGTGTGTAATATCTCCTAATGATAGTGTGTAATATCTCCTAATGACAGTGTGTAATATCTCCTAATGACAGTGTGTAATATCTCCTAATGACAGTGTGTAATATCTCCTAATGACAGTGTGTAATATCTCCTAATGATAGTGTGTAATATCTCCTAATGATAGTGTGTAATATCTCCTACTGATAGTGTGTAATATCTCCTAATGATAGTGTGTAATATCTCCTAATGACAGTGTGTAATATCTCCTAATGATAGTGTGTAATATCTCCTAATGATAGTGTGTAATATCTCCTAATGACAGTGTGTAATATCTCCTAATGATAGTGTGTAATATCTCCTAATGATAGTGTGTAATATCTCCTAATGACAGTGTGTAATATCTCCTAATGACAGTGTGTAATATCTCCTAATGACAGTGTGTAATATCTCCTAATGACAGTGTGTAATATCTCCTAATGACAGTGTGTAATATCTCCTAATGATAGTGTGGAATATCTCCTAATGATAGTGTGGAATATCTCCTAATGATAGTGTGTAATATCTCCTAATGATAGTGTGTAATATCTCCTAATGATAGTGTGTAATATCTCCTAATGACAGTGTGTAATATCTCCTAATGATAGTGTGTAATATCTCCTAATGATAGTGTGTAATATCTCCTAATGACAGTGTGTAATATCTCCTAATGACAGTGTGTAATATCTCCTAATGACAGTGTGTAATATCTCCTAATGATAGTGTGTAATATCTCCTAATGACAGTGTGTAATATCTCCTAATGACAGTGTGTAATATCTCCTAATGACAGTGTGTAATATCTCCTAATGACAGTGTGTAATATCTCCTAATGATAGTGTGTAATATCTCCTAATGATAGTGTGTAATATCTCCTAATGATAGTGTGTAATATCTCCTAATGATAGTGTGTAATATCTCCTAATGATAGTGTGTAATATCTCCTAATGATAGTGTGTAATATCTCCTAATGATAGTGTGTAATATCTCCTAATGACAGTGTGTAATATCTCCTAATGACAGTGTGTAATATCTCCTAATGATAGTGTGTAATATCTCCTAATGATAGTGTGTAATATCTCCTAATGATAGTGTGTAATATCTCCTAATGATAGTGTGTAATATCTCCTAATGATAGTGTGTAATATCTCCTAATGATAGTGTGTAATATCTCCTAATGACAGTGTGTAATATCTCCTAATGATAGTGTGTAATATCTCCTAATGATAGTGTGTAATATCTCCTAATGATAGTGTGTAATATCTCCTAATGATAGTGTGTAATATCTCCTAATGATAGTGTGTAATATCTCCTAATGACAGTGTGTAATATCTCCTAATGACAGTGTGTAATATCTCCTAATGATAGTGTGTAATATCTCCTAATGACAGTGTGTAATATCTCCTAATGACAGTGTGTAATATCTCCTAATGACAGTGTGTAATATCTCCTAATGACAGTGTGTAATATCTCCTAATGATAGTGTGTAATATCTCCTAATGATAGTGTGTAATATCTCCTAATGATAGTGTGTAATATCTCCTAATGATAGTGTGTAATATCTCCTAATGATAGTGTGTAATATCTCCTAATGATAGTGTGTAATATCTCCTAATGATAGTGTGTAATATCTCCTAATGATAGTGTGTAATATCTCCTAATGACAGTGTGTAATATCTCCTAATGACAGTGTGTAATATCTCCTAATGATAGTGTGTTATATCTCCTAATGATAGTGTGTAATATCTCCTAATGATAGTGTGTAATATCTCCTAATGATAGTGTGTAATATCTCCTAATGATAGTGTGTAATATCTCCTAATGATAGTGTGTAATATCTCCTAATGACAGTGTGTAATATCTCCTAATGATAGTGTGTAATATCTCCTAATGATAGTGTGTAATATCTCCTAATGATAGTGTGTAATATCTCCTAATGATAGTGTGTAATATCTCCTAATGATAGTGTGTAATATCTCCTAATGACAGTGTGTAATATCTCCTAATGACAGTGTGTAATATCTCCTAATGATAGTGTGTAATATCTCCTAATGACAGTGTGTAATATCTCCTAATGATAGTGTGTAATATCTCCTAATGACAGTGTGTAATATCTCCTAAAAACAATATGTAATATCTCCTAATGATAGTGTGTAATATCTCCTAATGACAGTGTGTAATATCTCCTAATGATAGTGTGTAATATCTCCTAATGATAGTGTGTAATATCTCCTAATGATAGTGTGTAATATCTCCTAATGACAGTGTGTAATATCTCCTAATGACAGTGTGTAATATCTCCTAATGATAGTGTGTAATATCTCCTAATGACAGTGTGTAATATCTCCTCATGATAGTGTGTAATATCTCCTAATGACAGTGTGTAATATCTCCTAAAAACAATATGTAATATCTCCTAATGATAGTGTGTAATATCTCCTAATGACAGTGTGTAATATCTCCGAATGATAGTGTGTAATATCTCCTAATGACAGTGTGTAATATCTCCTAATGATAGTGTGTAATATCTCCTAATGATAGTGTGTAATATCTCCTAATGATAGTGTGTAATATCTCCTAATAACAGTGTGTAATATCTCCTAATGATAGTGTGTAATATCTCCTAATGATAGTGTGTAATATCTCCTAATGATAGTGTGTAATATCTCCGAATGATAGTGTGTAATATCTCCTAATGACAGTGTGTAATATCTCCTAATGACAGTGTGTAATATCTCCTAATGATAGTGTGTAATATCTCCTAATGATAGTGTGTAATATCTCCTAATGATAGTGTGTAATATCTCCTAATGATAGTGTGTAATATCTCCTAATGATAGTGTGTAATATCTCCTAATGATAGTGTGTAATATCTCCTAATAACAGTGTGTAATATCTCCTAATGATAGTGTGTAATATCTCCTAATGACAGTGTGTAATATCTCCTAAAAACAATATGTAATATCTCCTAATGATAGTGTGTAATATCTCCTAAAAACAACATGTAATATCTCCTAATGATAGTGTGTAATGTCTCCTAAAAACAATATGTAATATCTCCTAATGATAGTGTGTAATATCTCCTAATGATAGTGTGTAATATCTCCTAATGACAGTGTGTAATATCTCCTAAAAACAATATGTAATATCTCCTAATGATAGTGTGTAATATCTCCTAATGATAGTGTGTAATATCTCCTAATGACAGTGTGTAATATCTCCTAAAAACAATATGTAATATCTCCTAATGACAGTGTGTAATATCTCCTTATGATAGTGTGTAATATCTCCTAATGACAGTGTGTAATATCTCCTAATGACAGTGTGTAATATCTCCTAATGATAGTGTGTAATATCTCCTAATGACAGTGTGTAATATCTTCTAATGATAGTGTGTAATATCTTCTAATGACAGTGTGTAATCTTCCTCATATAATTAACCTCAATGTAATATCTCCTAATGATAGTGTGTAATATCTCCTAAAAACAATATGTAATATCTCCTAATGACAGTGTGTAATATCTCCTAATGACAGTGTGTAATATCTCCTAATGATAGTGTGTAATATCTCCTAATGATAGTGTGTAATATCTCCTAATGATAGTGTGTAATATCTCCTAATGACAGTGTGTAATATCTCCTAATGACAGTGTGTAATATCTCCTCATGACCGTGTGTAATATCTCCTAATGACAGTGTGTAATATCTCCTAATGATAGTGTGTAATATCTCCTAATGACAGTGTGTAATATCTCCTAATGACAGTGTGTAATATCTCCTAATGATAGTGTGTAATATCTCCTAATGACAGTGTGTAATATCTTCTAATGATAGTGTGTAATATCTTCTAATGACAGTGTGTAATCTTCCTCATATAATTAACCTCAATGTAATATCTCCTAATGATAGTGTGTAATATCTCCTAAAAACAATATGTAATATCTCCTAATGACAGTGTGTAATATCTCCTAATGACAGTGTGTAATATCTCCTAATGATAGTGTGTAATATCTCCTAATGATAGTGTGTAATATCTCCTAATGATAGTGTGTAATATCTCCTAATGACAGTGTGTAATATCTCCTAATGACAGTGTGTAATATCTCCTAATGACAGTGTGTAATATCTCCTAATGACCGTGTGTAATATCTCCTAATGACCGTGTGTAATATCTCCTAATGACAGTGTGTAATATCTCCTAATGACAGTGTGTAATATCTCCTAATGATAGTGTGTAATATCTCCTAATGACAATGTGTAATATCTCCTAATGACTATGTGTAATATCTCCTAATGATAGTGTGTAATATCTCGTAATGATAGTGTGTAATATCTCCTAATGATAGTGTGTAATATCTCCTCATGACAGTGTGTAATATCTCCTAATGATAGTGTGTAATATCTCCTAATGACAGTGTGTAATATCTCCTAATGATAGTGTGTAATATCTCCTAATGACAGTGTGTAATATCTCCTAATGATAGTGTGTAATATCTCTTAATGATAGTATGTAATATCTCCTAATGATAGTGTGTAATATCTCCTAATGACAGTGTGTAATATCTCCTAATGATAGTGTGTAATATCTCCTAACGATAGTGTGTAATATCTCCTAATGATAGTGTGTAATATCTCCTAATGACAGTGTGTAATATCTCCTCATGACAGTGTGTAATATCTCCTAATGATAGTGTGTAATATCTCCTAATGACAATGTGTAATATCTCCTAATGACAGTGTGTAATATCTCCTAATGATAGTGTGTAATATCTCCTAATGATAGTGTGTAATATCTCCTAATGATAGTGTGTAATATCTCCTAATGACAATGTGTAATATCTCCTAATGATAGTTTGTAATATCTCCTAATGACAGTGTGTAATATCTCCTAATGATAGTGTGTAATATCTCCTAATGACAGTGTGTAATATCTCCTAATGACAATGTGTAATATCTCCTAATAACAGTGTGTAATATATCCTAATGACAGCGTGTAATATCTCCTAATGACAGTGTGTAATATCTCCTAATGATAGTGTGTAATATCTCCTCATGACAGTGTGTAATATCTCCTAATGATAGTGTGTAATATCTCCTAATGACAGCGTGTAATATCTCCTAATGATAGTGTGTAATATCTCCTAATGACAATGTGTAATATCTCCCAATGACAGTGTGTAATATCTCCTAATGACAGTGTGTAATATCTCCTAATGACAGTGTGTAATATCTCCTAATGACAATGTGTAATATCTCCTAATGACAGTTTGTAATATCTCCTAAAAACAATGTGTAATATCTCCTTATGACAGCGTGTAATATCTCCTAATGACAGTGTGTAATATCTCCTAATGACAGCGTGTAATATCTCCTTATGACAATGTGTAATATCTCCTAATGACAGTGTGTATTATCTCCTAATAACAGCGTGTAATATCTCCTAAGTCTGTGACAGTGTGGCATGTGATGTGTGTTTGTGTGTACCCATGCCTGCATGTGTGGGCATGTGTGTGTGCTTGCGTGTGTGTGTCTGGGTGTCTGCTCCCTGCAGGTGTTTGACGGGGCAGTCATCGTATTGTCCCTGGCCCCTATGGTAGCCTCCACGGTAGCCAATGGCCCCAGCAGTCCCTGGGACGCCATCAGCCTCATCATCACCCTGCGCATCTGGAGGGTCAAGAGAATCATCGACGGTGAGACTGAGGGTGGAGCAGACCAGAAGCTCCCCTGTGCTCCTTCTTCCCCTGTCTGTCTGTCTGTCTGTCTGTCTGTCTGTCTGTCTGTCTGTCTGTCTGTCTGTCTGTGTGTCCGTCCGTCCGTCCGTCCGTCACTCAGTCAGTCATGGATGTCGTGGATGTCTTACTAAAGTCATCCTGACCTAGGTGAAGTCATCGTCCCTCTCAGTCAACAGCTTTCCTTAATGTTCTTGGTATTACTCTTAGATGGAGGGTTAGTTAGTTTGGTATGATTGGTTCTAGTGAGATATTATTGAGATATTATTGAAAAATTCAACAACCTTACATTGTACCAACAGATGACTTTGAACTTGAACTATCAGTCCTTAATTATTACACCTGACTGATCTACTACGAGAGGGACTACGACTGGGATACGTGGTTGTCTCACCTAGCTATCTTCAGATGAATGCACTTTGTAAGTCTGCTAAATGACAGAAATGTAAAAAATGTATTATATTTTTGATTCACAATTTTAGCGCTAAATTTGAAAAGATCATACTTCACCTAAGGATGATAAAGTCTATTGCTTATTCAATACATGATTGGCAGCACGACCCCATTCTCCCCATGATTATACACATTATTTACTATTCACAACAATAGAATTATTGATCGTCCCTCTGAGTAAATTGCCACCCGTTCTCCTACATAAACTGGTATTGATCCTAAGCCCTGTTTAAACAGATTTAGAAAAGCCATGATAATGACTATACTGGCTGTTCTATGTTTTGCTAATGTAATGCAGATTGATTTCTAACAGGAGGTCACCCTCAGTCTCAGTGAGAGCTGTGCATGATCAACCTACAGACCTCAGTCTCAGTGAGAGCTGTGCCAGATCAACCTACAGACCTCAGTCTCAGTGAGAGCTGTGCATGATCAACCTACAGACCTCAGTCTCAGTGAGAGCTGTGCATGATCAACCTACAGACCTCAGTCTCAGTGAGAGCTGTGCATGATCAACCTACAGACCTCAGTCCCAGTGAGAGCTGTGCATGATCAACCTACAGACCTCAGTCTCAGTGAGAGCTGTGCATGATCAACCTACAGACCTCAGTCTCAGTGAGAGCTGTGCGTGATCAACCTACAGACCTCAGTCTCAGTGAGAGTTGTGCGTGATCAACCTACAGACCTCAGTCTCAGTCAGAGCTGTGGATGATCAACCTACAGACCTCAGTCTCAGTCAGAGCTGTGGATGATCAACCTACAGACCTCAGTCTCAGTGAGAGCTGTGCGTGATCAACCTACAGACCTCAGTCTCAGTCAGAGCTGTGGATGATCAACCTACAGACCTGTCTCTCTAGCTATAGACAGTATACTTACATGACCTCACCATCAGCTCTGCGTGTCTGATCGACCAATCTCCAGACCAGTAACAGTGTACATACAGTACATCACCTATGTAGTCTACATAAGTCTACATAGACCTACATACACTGAATGTACAAAACATTAAGGACACCTGCTATTTCTGTGACAGACGGACCAGGTGAAATCAGGTGAAAGCTATGATCCCTTATTGATGTCACTTGTTAAATCCCCTTGAAGGGGAGGAGACAGGTTAGATAATACTTTTTTAAGCCTTGAGACAAAATATTTAGGTGCCTTTGAACAAGGTATGGCGCTAGTTGCCAGGCGCACCAGTTTGTGTCAAGAACTGCAATGGTGCTGGGTTTTTCATGCTCAACAGTTTCCCATGTTTTTCCAGAATGGTCCACCACTCAAGGGACGTCCAGCCAACTTGACACAACTGTGGGAAACATGGGCCAGTATCCCTGTGGAATTGCCCTGACGAATTGAGGCTGTTTTGAGGGCAAAAGGGGGGGTCAACTGAATTTTAGGAAGGTGTCCTTAATGTTTTCGTACCCTCAGTGTCAGAGCTACATAGAATATGAAATACTGTACATATAGTTTGTACTAGTATTTTTGCCAATACAGGTGAAGTGAACTAATTTATCAGCTCTGCATGCTAAATACGATATTAGCATTTTGAAAAAGTACGTTAAAATCCAACACTAGTCATATCAGAAAATGGTGCAGTAATCATGATGTGGTACATCTAAAGCATGTTAAGTTGTTTTTAGACTTCAACAGAAGAAACGCCCAACGGCATTGATTCATTCTGCAGCAATTCAATCACTATAGAGAACAACTTAGTCCTTCACATTCCTTCACAGTATCTGTCTCAAGGCGTGTTTGTTTACATGTGTTTGAGTGATTGAGTTGGATAGTTAGGCAGCCAGCCACGCTTAGCAAGAACATCAAACTCACACCTATACAGTAAGTGCAGGAGAGTGGAGAGCAACATCGATTACACACCAAGAAATATGTAATAAGATAGAATACATTCTTTCCTCTTTCACTGAAAACGTATCAGATAGATGAATGGTGGGAGAGAGAGAGAAAGACAGGGAGAGAGAGACAGACAGGGAGAGAGAGACAGACAGGGAGAGGGGGAGGAGTAGAGTGTGAGATGGTGAGAGAGAGAGAGAGAGAGAGAGAGAGAGAGGTGTGGAGACCAGGGGCTTTGCACTTGGCCTGAGCTGAGAGGAGAGGTGAAAGTGAAAAAGGCTCTTGTGACAGAGGTGCTGTGGAATCAACCATGGTGCGAATTACACTGCTGCTTGGCATGTCCTGCCATGCCAGCAGCTGTCAGCAGTCACGCACGCACGCACACACACACACAGTACACCAGCCGTCTTTGACATGCTTTTTATAGCCATGCACAAATTGGGCAGCTAATAATCCCCTACTTCAGCTTCCCCTTGGTGAATGTGAATTTGGCTGTGCCTGCCTGCCCCCTCTGCTCTGCTCCCTTCCCCTTGTTAAGTGTGAGTTCCACTGTTTCATCCTCCCCCTCTGCTCTCCCCCATGCATTCTGCTGTGCTCTTCCGGCCTGCCCCCTCTGCTGTCTCCCTCCCTCTTCCTGCTTATTGACAGCTCTATTAATAGGCTATGGGAGAGCAGAACAGAGCAGAGCTGCCATAGAGAGATGGCTGCAGGCACTGCCTGCTGTCAGTAGTTCACTAGTAGGTCTCCTCTGCTGTAGAGGGCTTGGTTATTCACTCTGCTGCTTCCCAGTCTGTATGGCCTACTAATGTGTCCCTACTCAGGAGAGTCAGCAGTAGCAGGAGAGCAGCTGTGCACTAAGGTCACTGTGTAGAACAGAAAAGGGGATATTACTCAGCTGAAGTCAATAACAGAGCATGTGGACTTCTATGTCTTGTGTGTTTAAATAGCACATGTATTGGAGTTGCTCATGAATGCATGTGTGCATGTGTTTGGTTTTGAGAGAAGATATGGTCTAATCCTGTCTCTCTCGCTCCCCTTTCACTTCTCTCTCTCTCTCTCTTCCCTCTCTTCTCTCTCTGTCTCTCCCCTCTATCTGTCTCTTCTCTCTCTCTGTCTCTTCCCTCTCTCTGTCTCTTCCCTCTCTCTGTCTCTTCCCTCTCTCTCTGTCTCTTCTCTCTCTGCCTCTCTCTCTGTCTCTTCCCTCTCTCTGTCTCTTCCCTCTCTCTGTCGCTTCCATCTCTGTCTCTTCCCTCTCTCTGTCTCTTCCCTCTCTCTGTCTCTTCTCTCTCTGCCTCTCTCTCTGTCTCTTCCCTCTCTCTGTCTCTTCCCTCTCTCTGTCGCTTCCATCTCTGTCTCTTCCCTCTCTCTGTCTCTTCCCTCTCTCTGTCTCTCTCTCTCTGTCTCTTCCCTCTCTGTCTCTCTCTCTCTGTCTCTTCCCTCTCTCTGTCTCTCTCTCTCTGTCTCTTCCCTCTCTCTGTCTCTTCTCTCTCTGTCGCTTCCCTCTCTGTCTCTTCTCTCTCTGTCTCTTCCCTCTCTGTCTCTCTCTGTCGCTTCCCTCTCTGTCTCTTCTCTCTCTCTGTCTCTCTCTCTGTCGCTTCCCTCTCTGTCTCTTCTCTCTCTCTGTCTCTTCCCTCTCTCTGTCTCTTCTCTCTCTGTCGCTTCCCTCTCTCTGTCTCTTCCCTCTCTTTCTCTGTCACGTCCCACTATCTCTCTCCTCTCTCTCTGTCTCTTCTCTCTCTGTCGCTTCCCTCTCTGTCTCTTCTCTCTCTCTGTCTCTTCCCTCTCCCTCTCTCTTTTCCTTCTCTCTGTCTCTTCCCTCTCTTTCTCTGTCACGTCCCACTATCTCTCTCCTCTCTCTCTGTCTCTTCTCTCTCTGTCGCTTCCCTCTCTGTCTCTTCTCTCTCTCTGTCTCTTCCCTCTCTCTGTCTCTTCTCTCTCTCTGTCTCTTCCCTCTCTCTCTCTTCCCTCTCTTTCTCTGTCGCGTCCCACTATCTCTCTCCTCTCTCTCTGTCTCTTCTCTCTCTGTCTCTTCCCTCTCTGTCTCTTCCCTCTCTTTCTCTGTCACGTCCCACTATCTCTCTCCTCTCTCTCTGTCTCTTCTCTCTCTGTCGCTTCCCTCTGTCTCTTCTCTCTCTCTGTCTCTTCCCTCTCTCTGTCTCTTCTCTCTCTCTGTCTCTTCTCTCTCTCTCTGTCTCTTCTCTCTCTCTCTCTTCCCTCTCTTTCTCTGTCACGTCCCACTATCTCTCTCCTCTCTCTCTCTCTCTTCTTTATCTGTCTCTTCCCTCTCTCTCTCTCTCTCTCTTCTCTTCTCTATCTCTATTCTCTCCTCTATCTGTATCCTCTCTCTCTCTCTTTCTCTCTCTCAATTCAATTCAATTCAATTCAAGGGGATTTATTGGCATGGGAAACATGTGTTAACATTGCCAAAGCAAGTGAGGTAGATAATATACAAAAGTGAAATAAACAATAAAAATTAACAGTAAACATTACACATACAACAATAAAGACATTACAAATGTCATATTACGTACAGTGTTGCAACTATGTACAAATGGTTAAGGGTACACAAGGGAAAATATATAAGCATAAATATGGGTTGTATTTACAATGGTGTTTGTTCTTCACTGGTTGACCTTTTCTTGTGGCAACAGGTCACAAATCTTGCTGCTCTGATGGCACACTGTGGAATTTCACCCAGTAGATATGGGAGTTTATCAAAATTGGTTTTGTTTTCGAATTCTTTGTGGATCTGTGTAATCTGAGGGAAATATGTCTCTCTAATATGGTCATACATTGGGCAGGAGGTTAGGAAGTGCAGCTCAGTTTCCACCTCATTTTGTGGGCAGTGTGCACATAGCCTGTCTTCTCTTGAGAGCCATGTCTGCCTACGGCGGCCTTTCTCAATAGCAAGGCTATGCTCACTGAGTCTGTACATAGTCAAAGCTTTCCTTAAGTTTGGGTCAGTCACAGTGGTCAGGTATTCTGCCACTGTGTACTCTGATTGGGGCCAAATAGCATTCTAGTTTGCTCTGTTTTTTTGTTAATTCTTACCAATGTGTTAAGTAATTATCTTTTTGTTTTCTCATGATTTGATTGGGTCTAATTGTGCTGCTGTCCTGGGGCTCTGTGGGGTCTGTTTGTGTTTGTGAACAGAGCCCCAGGACCAGCTTGCTTAGGGGACTCTTCTCCAGGTTCATCTCTCTGTAGGTGATGGCTTTGTTATGGAAGGGTTGGGAATCACTTCCTTTTAGGTGGTTGTAGAATTTAATGGCTCTTTTCTGGATTTTGATAATTAGTGGGTATCGGCGTAATTCTGCTCTGCATGCATTATTTGGTGTTCTACGTTGTACATGGAGGATATTTTTGCAGAATTCTGCATGCAGAGTCTCAATTTGATGTTTGTCCCATTTTGTGAAGTCTTGGTTGGTGAGCGGACCCCAGACCTCACAACCATAAAGGGCAATGGGCTCTATGACTGATTCAAGTATTTTTAGCCAGATCCTAATTGGTATGTTGAATTTTATGTTCCTTTTGATGGCATAGAATGCCCTTCTTGCCTTGTCTCTCAGATCGTTCACAGCTTTGTGGAAGTTACCTGTGGTGCTGAAGTTTAGGCCAAGGTATGTATAGTTTTTTGTGTGCTCTAGGGCAACAGTGTCTAGATGGAATTTGTATTTGTGGTCCTGGCGACTGGACCTTTTTTGGAACACCATTATTTTGGTCTTACTGGGATTTACTGTCAGGGCCCAGGTCTGACAGAATCTGTGCATAATATCTCGGTGCTGCTGTAGGCCCTCCTTGGTTGGTGACAGAAGCACCAGATCATCAGCAAACAGTAGACTTTTGACTTCAGATTCTAGTAGGGTGAGGCCGGGTGCTGCAGACCTTTCTAGTGCCCGCGCCAATTCGTTGATATATATGTTGAAGAGGGTGGGGCTTAAGCTGCATCCCTGTCTCACCCCACGACCCTGTGGGAAGAAATGTGTGTTTTTTTGCCAATTTTAACCGCACACTTGTTGTTTGTGTACATGGATTTTATAATGTCATATGTTTTACCCCCAACACCACTTTCCATCAATTTGTATAGCAGACCCTCATGCCAAATTGAGTCAAAGGCTTTTTTGAAATCAACAAAGCATGAGAAGACTTTGCCTTTGTTTTGATTTGTTTGTTTGTCAATTAGGGTGTGCAGGGTGAATACATGGTCTGTTGTACGGTAATTTGGTTAAACGGCAATTTGACATTTGCTCAGTACATTGTTAATGATAATGCAGAGGATTTTCCCAAGGTTACTGTTGATGCATATCCCACAGTAGTTATTGGGGTCAAATTTGTCTCCACTTTTGTGGATTGGGGTGATCAGTCCTTGGTTCCAAATATTGGGGATGATGCCAGAGCTAAGGATGATGTTGAGGAGTTTTAGTATAGCCAATTGGAATTTGTTGTCTGTATATTTGATCATTTTATTAAGGATACCATCAACACCACAGGCCTTTTTGGGTTGGAGGGTTTTTATTTTGTCCTGTATCTCATTCAAGGTAATTGGAGAATCCAGTGGGTTCGGATAATCTTTAATAGTTGATTCTAAGATTTGTATTTGTTCCTGTATATGTTTTTGCTCTTTATTCTTTGTTATAGAGCAAAAAAGATTGGAGAAGTGGTTTACCCATACATCTCCATTTTGGATAGATAATTCTTCGTGTTTGTTTAGTGTTTTCCAATTTTCCCAGAAGTGGTTAGAGTCTATGGATTCTTCAATTTCATTGAGCTGATTTCTGACATGCTGTTCCTTCTTTTTCCGTAGTGTATTTCTGTATGGTTTTAGTGATTCACCATAGTGAAGGCTTAGACTCAGGTTTTCTGGGTTTTGGTTGGACAGGTTTCTCAATTTCTTTCTTAGCTTTTTGCATTCTTCATCAAACCATTTGTCATTGTTGTTAATTTTCTTCGGTTTTCTATTTGAGATTTTTGGATTTGATAGGGAAGCTGAGAGGTCAAATATATTGTTAAGATTTTCTACTGCCAAGTTTACACCTTCACTATTACAGTGGAACGTTTTACCCAGGAAATTGTCTCAAAGGGATTGAATTTGTTGTTGCCTAATTGTTTTTTGGTAGGTTTCCAAACTGCATTCCTTCCATCTATAGCATTTCTTAATGTTATTCAGTTCCTTTGACTTTGATGCCTCATGATTGAGTATTGCTCTGTTCAAGTAGACTGTGATTTTGCTGTGGTCTGATAGGGGTGTCAGTGGGCTGACTGTGAATGCTCTGAGAGACTCTGAGTTGAGGTCAGTGATAAAGTAGTCTACAGTACTACTGCCAAGAGATGAGCTATAGGTGTACCTACCATAGGAGTCCCCTCGAAGCCTACCATTGACTATGTACATACCCAGCGTGCGATAGAGCTGCAGGAGTTGTGACCCGTTTTTGTTGGTTATGTTGTCATAGTTGTGCCTAGGGGGGCATATGTGGGAGGGAATGCTGTCACCTGCAGGCAGGTGTTTGCCCTCGTGTGTGCTGAGGGTGTCAGGTTCTTGCCTGGTTTTGGCATTTAGGTCGCCACAGACTAGTACATGTCTCTGGGCCTGGAAATGATTGATTTCCCCCTCCAGGATGGAGAAGCTGTCTTCATTAAAGTATGGGGATTCTAGTGGGGGGATATAGGCAGCACACAGGAGGACATTTTTCTCTGTTAAGATAATTTCCTTTTGAATTTCTAGCCAAATGTAAAATGTTCATGTTTTGCTTAATTTAATGGAGTAAGTTAGGTCTGCTCTATACCAAATTAGCATACCCCCTGAGTCCCTTCCCTGTTTCACACCTCGTAGTTTGGTGGATGGGACTACCAGCTCTCTGTAACCTAGAGGGAAACCAGTGGGTCCGTCTCCTCTATACTAGGTTTCTTGCAGGATGGCAATGTCTGTATTACCGATTTCTTTGGTGAAGTCCAGGTTCCTGCTCTTTAGGCCTAAGGCAGATGACCTCAGGCCTTGGAAATTTCAGGATGAGATAGTGAAGGCTTTGTGTTCCATAAAGTGTCCAATGTTGTTGGTTGTGTGGTTTGGCCTCAGGCCAGTAAGTGTGAGCAGAGCCTGCTGAGCATCTGGTACATGCCATTGGCTTGGGCTATTGTAAGAGTGGGGGTTGGGCCTGTTTGCCCGCTCACTACCTGGGCGTATGTGTGATTTCCATGTTGAGGCCCTCTTTGCGGGGGTGGGCAGGAGGGGCATAGGTCTGATCTGAGGGGGCCTAAATGGGGTGTGGGCATGGTTGACGTGGGGGGGTCTTCTCTCTATCTGCACTTATTATTGTACTTTTACATTTCATTTGAAAACGTGGCTCAAATCTATCCAAAACTGTACACATGAGTTATTTGTGGTTCCTCATATGTAAGATGACAGTTGATGATAGTGTTTTTATTACAAATAAGTTATTGTTGTGGGAATGATGATATCTCTACTTTTATCCAATGTATAAAAAAAACACAATATCAAATGTTGCTACATAAGACCAATTTGAGCCAGTCGGTCACATATATTATTGGTTGTAATGTATTTGTATGTTGTATTGTTTTAGTGAGTATGCGTATTGTGACTGTGTAAAGGTCCTTACCTGTCCTGGGACTAAAGGTAAAAATAATATTTTGGCTAACCCCGGCACATTTACATGGATGTTGCATTATTGTAATATTGATGTTGATTAATGTGCATTGTTCCCTATAAATAAATACATATCAAATATGTCTCTTCCCTCTCTGTCTCTTCCCTCTTTCTGTCTCTTCTCTCTCTCTATCTGTCTCTACTCTCTATCTGTCTCTTCTCTCTCTCTCTGACCTCTGTATCTTCTCTCTCTCTATCTGTCTCTTCTCTCTCTATCTGTCTCTTCCCTCTCTCTGTCTCTTCTCTCTCTCTCTGACTTCTGTCTCTTCCCTCTCTCTATCTCTTTGTCTCCTCTCTCTCTCTCTCTCTCTGACCTCTGTCTCTTCCCTCTCTCTATCTGTCTCTACTCTCTCTCTATCTGTCTCTTCCCTCTCTCTATTTGTCTCTTCTCTCTCTATATCTGTCTCTTCCCTCTCTCTATTTGTCTCTTCTCTCTCTCTCTATCTGTCTCTTCCTTCTCTCTATTTGTCTCTTCTCTCTCTATCTCTTTTCTCTCTGTCTCTTCCCTCTCTCTATCTGTCTCTTCTCTCTCTATTTCTTCTCTCTCTGTCTCTTCCCTCTCTCTAACTATCTATTCCCTCTCTCAGCCTATGTGTTGCAGGTGAAGGTGGAGATGGAGCTGGAGATCCTGCAGTGTGAGAAGATCAAGGCTGTCAGGGAGGAGCAGTTGGAACGACTCACACAGATCTGCCAGGAGCAGGCAGTAAGTCCCCGCACCATCACCTCACAGATCTGCCAGGAGCAGGCAGTAAGTCCCCGCACCATTACCTCACAGATCTGCCAGGAGCAGGCAGAAAGTCCCCGCACCATCACCTCACAGATAGCGGTGAGACTAGGGTTAGGGTTTTGGTTGAAGCTAGGTTTTGATTGAGGCTAGGGCTAAAGTTGAACCAGGATTAACAAATAAATACAAATAATTACATTTATTTCACCTTTATTCCTGTCTTTAGGTCAGTTAGGATCACCACTTTATTTTAAGAATGTGAAATGTCAGAATAATAGAGAGAATGATTTCTTTCATTTTGTATTTCTTTCATCACATTCCCAGTGGGTCAGAAGTTTACATACACTCAATTAGTATTTGGTAGCATTGCCTTTAAATTGTTTAACTTGGGTCAAATGTTTCGGGTAGCCTTCCACAAGCTTCCCACAATAAATTGGGTGAATTTGGCCCATTCTTCCTGACAGAGCTGGTGTAACTGAGTCAGGTTTATAGGCTTCCTTGCTCGCACACGCCTTTTCAGTTCTGCCCACAAATGTTCTATGGGATTTAGGTCAGGGCTTTGTGATGGCCAATCCAATACCTTGACTTTGTTGTCCTTAAGCCATTTTGCCACAACTTTGGAAGTATGATTGGGGTCATTGTCCATTTGGAAGACCCATTTGCGACCAAACTTTAACTTCCTGACTGATGTCTTGAGATGTTGCTTCAATATATCCACATAATTTTCCTTCCTCATGATGCCATCTATTTTGTGAAGTGCACCAGTCCCTCCTGCAGCACAGCACCCCCATAACATGATGCTGCCACCCCCGTGCTTCACGGTTGGGATGGTGTTCTTCGGCTTGCAAGCTTCCTCCTTTTTCCTCCAAACATAATGATGGTCTTTATGGCCAAACAGTTCTATTTTTGTTTCATCAGACCAGAGGACATTTCTCCAAAAAGTACGATCTTTGTCCCCATGTGCAGTTGCAAACCGTTGTCTGGCTTTTTTATGGTGGTTTTGGAGCAGTGGTTTCTTCCTTGCCGAGCGGCCTTTCAGGTTATGTCGATATAGGACTCATTTTACTGTGGATATAGATACTTTTGTACCTGTGTCCTCCAGCATCTTCACATGGTCCTTTGCTGTTGTTCTGGGATTGATTTGCACTTTTCGCACCAAAGTACGTTCATTTCTAGAAGACAGAATGCGTCTCCTTCCTGAGTGTTATGACGGCTGCCTGGTCCCATGGTGTTTATACTTGCGTACTATTCTGTACAGATGAGCGTGGTACCTTCAGGCATTTGGAAATTGCTCCCAAGGATGAACCAGACTTGTGGAGGTCTACAATTATTTTTCTGAGGTTTTGGCTGATTTCTTTTGATTTTCCAATGATGTCAAGCAAAGAGGCACTGAGTTTGAAGGTAGGCCTTGACATACATCCACAGGTACACCTCCAATTGTCTCAAATGATGTAAATTAGCCTATCAGAAGCTTCTAAAACCATGACATCTGTTTAAAGGCACAGTCAACTTAGTGTATGTAAACTTCTGACCCACTGGTGAAACAATCTGTCTATAAACAATTGTTGGAAAAATAATTTTTTTCATGTACAAAGTAGATTTCCTAACTGACTTGCCAAAACTATAGTTTGTTAACAAGAAATTTGTGGAGTGGTTGAAAAACGGGTTTTAATGACTCCAACCTATGTGTATGTAAACTTCTGACTTCAATTGTATGTGCAGATGAGGATGTGCAAGTAGAAATACGGGTATGCAAAAGAGCAGAAAAACAAAAAAAAACAAATATGGGGATGAAGTAGGAAGTTGGTTGGATGGGCTATTTATAGATGGGCTGTGTACAGCTGCAGCGATCGGTAACCTGCTCTGACAGCTAACGCTTGAAGTTAGTGAGGGATATATAAGTCTCCAACTTCAGTGATTTTAGCAATTCGTTCCAGTCATTGGTATCAGAGAACTGGAAGGAAAGGCGGCCAAATTAGATGTTGGCTTTGGGGATGACCTGTGAAATATACCTGTTGGAGCACGTGCTACGGGTGGGTATTGCTATGGTGACCAGTGAGCTGAGATAATGCAGAGATTTACCTAGCAAAGACTTATAGATGACCTGGAGTCAGTGGGTTTGGCGACGAATATGTAGCGAGGACCAGCCAACAAGAGCATACAGGTCGCAGTGGTGGGTAGTATACGGGGCTTTGGTGACATAACTGATGGCACTGTGATGACATAACTGATGGCACTGTGATAGACTGCATACAATTTGCTGAGTAGAGTGTTATTTTGGAAATGACATTGCCAAAGTCAAGGATCGGTAGGATAGTCAGTTTTACGAGGGTATGTTTGGCAGCATGAGTGAAGGATGCTTTGTTGTGAAATAGGAAGCCAATTCTAGATTTAACTTTGGACTGGAGATGCTTAATGTGAGCCTGGAAGGAGAGTTTACAGTCTAGCCAGACACCTAGGTATTTATAGTTGTCCACATATCAGGACCGTCCAAAGTTGTGATTCTATTTGGACGGGTGGGTGCGGGCAGCGATCGGTTGAAGAGCATGCATTTCATTTTACTAATATTTAAGAGCATTTGGAGGCCACGGAAGGAGTGTTGTATGGTGTGAATCTCATTTGCAGGTTTGTTAACACAGTGTCCAAAGAAGGGCCAGATGTATATAGAATGGTGTCGTCTGCATAGAGGTGGATCAAATAATCACCAGCAGCAAGAGTGACATCGTTGATAAATACAGAGAAAAGAGTCGGCCCAAGAATTGAACCCTGTGGCACCCCCATAGAGACTGTCAGAGGTCCGGACAACAGGCCCTCCGATTTGACACACTGAACTCTGTCTGAGAAGTAGTTGGTGAACCAGGCGAGGCAGTCATTAGAGAAACGATAAGAATACAGTGATTTACAGAGTCGAAAGCCTTGGCCAGGTCGATGAAGACAGCTGCACAGTACTGTATTTTATCGATGGCGGTTATGATATCATTCAGGACCTTGAGCGTGGCTGAGGTGCACCCATGACCAGCTCGGAAACCAGATTGCATAGCGGAGAAGGTACGGTGGGATTCGAAATGGTCGGGGATCTGTTTGTTCACTTGGATTTCGAAGACTTTAGAAAGGCAGGGCAGGATGGATATAGGTCTATAACAGTTTGGGTCTAGAGTGTCTCCCCCTTTGAAGAGGGGGATGACCGCGGCCGCTTTCCAATCCTTAAGAATCTCAGACGATATGAAAGAGAGGTTGAACAGACTGGTAATAGGGGTTGCAACAATGGCAGCGGAGAATTTTAGGAAGAGAGGGTCCAGATTGTCAAACCCAGCTGATTTGTAGGGATCCAGATTTTGCAGCTCTTTCAGAAATTCTCGATTATCATGGATTTATCAGTGGTGACAGTGTTTCCTAGTCTCAGAGCAGTGGGCAGCTGGGAGGAGGTGTTCTTATTCTCCATGGACTTTACAGTGTCCCAGAACATTTTGGAATTAGTGCTGCAGGATGCAAATTTCTGTTTGAAAAAGCTAGCCTTTGCTTTACTTACTGACTCTGTGTGTGTATTGGTTCCTGACTTCCTTGAAAAGTTGCATATCAGAGGGACTATTCAAGGCTAGTGCAGTACACCACAGGGTGTTTTTGTGCTGGTCAAGGGCAGGCAAGTCTGGAGTGAACCAAGGGCTATATCTGTTCTTAGTGAAATTATTTTTGAAAGGGGCATGCTCATTTAAGATGGTGAGGAAAGCACTTTTAAAGAACAACCAGGCATCCTTTACTGACGAGGTGAGGCCAATATCCTTCCAGGATTCCCGAGCCAGGTCGATTAGAAAGGCCTGCTCGCAGAAGTGTGAGATCCTGGTTGAAGACAGCAGAGGTGTATTTAGAGGGCAGGTTGGTCAGGATGATATCTATGAGGATGCCCATGTTTACGGATTTAGGGTTGTACCTGGTAGGTTCCATGATAATTTGTGTGAGATTGAGGGCATCTAATTTAGATTGTAGGACGGCCGGGGTGTTAAGCATATCCCAGTTTAGGTCACCTAGCAGTACGAACTCTGATGATAGATGGGGGGCAATCAATTCACATATGCTGTCCAGGGCACAGCTGGGAGCTGAAGGGGGTCTATAACAAGAGGCAACAGTGAGAGACTTATTTCTGGAGAGATGGATCTTTAAAAGTAGAAGCTCGAACATTTTGGGCATAGACCTGGATAGTATGACAGAACTCTACAGGCTATCTCTAATTTCAGAATTTTTGGTGGCCTTCCTAAGCCAGGATTCAGACACAGCTAGGACATCAGGGTTGGCGGAGTGGGCTAAAGCAGTGAATAAAACAAACTTAGGGAGGAGGCTTCTGATGTTAACATGCATGAACCCAAGGCTTTTACGGTTGCAGAGGTCAACACATGAGAGCGCCTGGGGAATGGGAGTGATGCCGGGGGCTGCAGGGCCTGGGTTAACCTCGACATCACCAGAGGAACAGAGGAGGAGTAGGATGAGGGTCTAGTGCTTTGGGAACAGAGAATAAAAGGAGCAGATTTCTGGGCGTGGTAGAATAGATTTAGATTCAGGGCATAATGTACAGACAAGGGTATGGTAGGGTGTGAGTACAGTGGAGGTAAACCTAGGCATTGAGTGACGATGAGGGAGGTTGCATCTCTGGAGGCGCCAGTTAAGCTAGTTGTGGTCTCCGCATGTGTGGGGGTGGTACAAAGGAGCTATCTGAGGCATGTTGAGCAGGACTAGGGGCTCTGCAGTAAAATAAAACAATGAGAGCTGCCCTAAACAACAGTATACAAGGCATATTGACATTAGAGAGAGACATAAAGCAATCACAGGTGTTGATTGGGAGAGCTAAGACAACAACGGGTGAGACAACAACAACAGGTAAATGGCGATGAATGGGCAGAGAGGGTCAGTTAGCTACACACAGGGCCTGAGTTCGAGGCTGGGGCCGACAGATAAACAAAATGAAGTACAGTGTTAATGAACAGTCCAGCAGGCATCAGCTGTGTAGCCGAGTGATCATAGGGTCCAATGAGCAGCAATAGATATTTAGACATGAAGGTAGGATTAGGGTTAGGGTTGTGGTTGAGGCTAGGGTTAGGGCTGTGGTTTACGGTTGAGCTGGCATGTGGACATGATGGTATGGTAATGGTTCAGGTTAAGGTTGAGGTTATGTTTGAACTGGGATGTGGACCTGAAGGTAGGGTTGGGGTTGGGGTTGTTGTTGAGCCTAGGGTTAGGGTTGAACCAGGATGTGGACATGACGCTAGGGTAAGGGTTGAGGGTTAGGGTTAAGGTTGAACCGGGAGGTAAACATGAAGCTAGGGTTAGGGTTGTGGTGAGGCTAGGGTTAGGGTTGAAGCAGGATGTGGACGTGACACTAGGGTTAGGGTTGTGTTTGAGGCTGTTTCAGATTTCCAGAGGCTGCCATTTCACTTGCTACCACAGGGGGGCAGTAACACTTCACAGAGGAGTTCAATGTGTAGCCAACACATTTTCAACAGACATCAGAGAGATGTTTCTTCAAATTGTTTTACAATGATTTGCAAATCCGTAATAAACAGGCACAAGTAAAGTTGATCTTGTGAAATTATGACCCCACAATACTCATAAGCACGCAACATAATACAGTAAAATATATTTGGAAAGATGTTTCCCATATAGTTGTAAACAACACATATTTTCCATGTTGTTATTTTTATCACTGTCACTGGTCACCTATGAACGTTTGAACATCTTGAAGAACGATCTGGCCCTAATGGCCATGTCTCTTATAATCTCAACTCAGCACAGCCAGAAGAGGACTGCCCCCCCCCCTCCTCAGAGCCTGCTTCCCCTCTAGGTTTCTTCCTAGGTTCCTGCCTTTCTAGGGAGTTTTCCCTCGCCCCTCTGCTTCTACATCGGCATTGCTTGCTGTTGGGTTTTAGGCTGGGTTTCTGTATAAGCACTTTGAGACATCTGCTGATTTAAAAAGGTCTTTATAAATACATTTGATTGATTGATTAATGACTGCACTCCTCTAGTCAGTTGAACTAAAGGACTACATTTCTTTCAAAGACTCAAGGTCCCAAGATCAATACAGGGACAAGCCATAACTATACATCAATAGAAACACATTGTTGTACAAAACAGTCCAGTAATGATGGGCTCCTCAGTGTAATGCTAGAAACAAACAGTTCATGTGTAATTTGACTGTCTGTTTGTCAATATGAGCCATCAGGCCAGAGGAAACCCCAGTGAAAGCATTGATCCTATAGCTAGTAATAGAACCACTTAGCCTGCAGAATGCCTGGGATCATGCTGAAAGGGCCTGTCTGGGAATAAAAGGTTAGGTTAGTCAACACTGACATATTGTTACATCAATACACCAAGATTTCAGCTAGAAGAATACATGTGTGTATGCCTTTTCCAGACCAACTCTCTCTCTCTCTGTCTCCCCCCCTCCCTCAGTTTGAGATCAGACAGCTCCGGGCCCACCTGGCCCAGCAGGACTTGGACCTGGCTGCAGAGCAGGAGGCTGCTATGCAGATCCACCATGTGTGGGGCAAACAGAGGAGCAGCTACCAGGTGGTGGAGAGCCAGGGCCCTGGGGAGTCTGACGATGAGGGACATGGAGTCCTCAAGGAGACCCCAGCAGGTACACTCGCCAATACTGTACCTATAAGCTACACTATATATACAAACGTATATGGACACCCCTTTTGTCATGTAGTGTATGTCACATCCAGGGAAACTAGGGCCCAGAGTTTTTCTGTCCCTAACTATAACGGTATGTACAGTGCCTTGCGAAAGTATTCGGCCCCCTTGAACTTTGCGACCTTTTGCCACATTTCAGGCTTCAAACATAAAGATATAAAACTGTATTTTTTGTGAAGAATCAACAACAAGTTGGACACAATCATGAAGTGGAATGACATTTATTGGATATTTCAAACTTTTTTAACAAATCAAAAACTGAAAGATTGGGCGTGCAAAATTATTCAGCCCCTTTACTTTCAGTGCAGCAAACTCTCTCCAGAAGTTCAGTGAGGATCTCTGAATGATCCAATGTTGACCTAAATGACTAATGATGATAAATACAATCCACCTGTGTGTAATCAAGTCTCCGTATAAATGCACCTGCACTGTGATAGTCTCAGAGGTCCGTTAAAAGCGCCAAGAGCATCATGAAGAACAAGGAACACACCAGGCAGGTCCGAGATACTGTTGTGAAGAAGTTTAAAGCCGGATTTGGATACAAAAAGATTTCCCAAGCTTTAAACATCCCAAGGAGCACTGTGCAAGCGATAATATTGAAATGGAAGGAGTATCAGACCACTGCAAATCTACCAAGACCTGGCCGTCCCTCTAAACTTTCAGCTCATACAAGGAGAAGACTGATCAGAGATGCAGCCAAGAGGCCCATGATCACTCTGGATGAACTGCAGAGATCTACAGCTGAGGTGGGAGACTCTGTCCATAGGACAACAATCAGTCGTATATTGCACAAATCTGGCCTTTATGGAAGAGTGGCAAGAAGAAAGACATTTCTTAAAGATATCCATAAAAAGTGTTGTTTAAAGTTTGCCACAAGCCACCTGGGAGACACACCAAACATGTGGAAGAAGGTGCTCTGGTCAGATGAAACCAAAATTGAACTTTTTGGCAACAATGCAAAACATTTTGTTTGGCGTAAAAGCAACACAGCTCATCACCCTGAACACACCATCCCCACTGTCAAACATGGTGGTGGCAGCATCATGGTTTGGGCCTCCTTTTCTTCAGAAGGGACAGGGAAGATGGTTAAAATTGATGGGAAGATGGATGGAGCCAAATACAGGACCATTCTGGAAGAAAACCTGATGGAGTCTGCAAAAGACCTGAGACTGGGACGGAGATTTGTCTTCCAACAAGACAATGATCCAAAACATAAAGCAAAATCTACAATGGAATGGTTCAAAAATAAACATATCCAGGTGTTAGAATGGCCAAGTCAAAGTCCAGACCTGAATCCAA
>NC_056432.1:74226546-74327668 GCF_018296145.1 Oncorhynchus tshawytscha
AGTAGAGGAACATCAACCATATCAAGCCTGGCATTTTCTAGCCAGATACAAGAACAGGCAATTGAAGAAATGATGGAGGAATTAAAAGTATGAGGATAGGTAGTGAATGGCCCTAAAGGATCCCAAGAGGTACAGTATAGGAAAAGTATGTGAATCTGATTATGAGCTGTGATGGAGGATTGATGTTTTAGATTGGAGTGCTGGTAGCATGAACCTTTCTTTAAAAGATCTGCAGCCTGAACATGGCTAGCCAATCCTGTGCACTTTAATCTTTACAGATGTTTTGTAAACTTAATATGTGGGGAACTCATTGCCAAATTGCAGGTGGTGCCATTCAAATAATAAATAAGCCTTTGTAACATTAACAATACTGTGGTCCCATTTTATTGCTTTCAGTTGTACATGAGCCATGCCATTTTCAATTATAATATTTTGTACATTGGTAGAAGAGATTTTCATATTCAGTCTAATATTCATTAGTTGCATTTACCAAGGGATATGATGTATATATGGATGCCCTTTACAAAGCAATACATGAAATGACGCGGTAGAATACATACCAAACCAAAAAGTACTACAATGTATTCGAGATAGAATCCTCTACATTAATATGAATGCGTTTGTTTTACATGTGGGCTCTTTATCAGATATGACTGAGCCTTCCCATTGGCTCCAGACTCTACAACATCACCCTACAACACTTTTGCATTAGCAACTGTCAACTTATTTGCATATCGCTCTGAAATGAAATAAATGATTCATATCTATTAACATTGGAGAGACCTGTCACAACAAAAATGTAATTGGTTAACGAGGTTTGTCATTACAAATGTCTGGTAATGAGGATTAAACCCCCTAATTAACTTTCGATCAAATAATTCATTTAGTACAAACTACCCATTTTGTTGCTTGTCAAGTGTTTACAAGTAAATTATATGTTTAATTGTTAATTAATAACAACCAAGGCTTCAATCAAGCAGGCCTAAGTGTTTCAGAAGTATTCATTAAGTCATGGGGATAGTAAAGTGGGGGTTGGGTCTAATGTTATTTGAGGACCTGGATCATGTGAAGTAAAGTCATTATGGGTTTCAATAAGAGCTGATGTAGCATTTAATTTCCAGCTGAACGATCACACCACTCTCCTTTGGCGACAATGCTTTTCCTCTACTCAGGGTTAGCGGAAGAAATGTGTGGCGTGTATGTCTTAACAAATGTATTTGCATTCTTAATTAGATATCCTTTGATATAATGTAATTGAGCACTTCAGTGTTCATTCAGAAACTATACAACATTTTGAAACACACTGATTTTCTTTGTCCTTCTTAAATGTGCCATTATCCACTGTGATTATATAACACTATTATCCTGATACTGTAGCTTTCCATTATCCACCGTGATTATATAACACTATTATCCACTGTGATTATATAACACTATTATCCTGATACTGTAGCTTTCCATTATCCACCGTGATTATATAACACTATTATCCACTGTGATTATATAACACTATTATCCTGATACTGTAGCTTTCCATTATCCACCGTGATTATATAACACTATTATCCACCGTGATATATAACACTATTATCCACCGTGATTATATAACACTATTATCCACCGTGATATATAACACTATTATCCTGATACTGTAGCTTTCCATTATCCACCGTGATTATATAACACTATTATCCTGATACTGTAGCTTTCCATTATCCACCGTGATATATAACACTATTATCCTGATACTGTAGCTTTCCATTATCCACCGTGATATATAACACTATTATCCTGATACTGTAGCTTTCCATTATCCACCGTGATGTATAACACTATTATCCTGATACTGTAGCTTTCCATTATACACCGTGATATATAACACCATTATCCACAGTGATATATAACACTTATCCTGATACTGTAGCTTTCCATTATCCACCGTGATATATAACGCTATTATCCACCGTGATATATAACACTATTATCCACCGTGATATATAACACCATTATCCACCGTGATACATAACACTATTATCCACCGTGATATATAACACTATTATCCACCGTGATATATAACACTATTATCCACCGTGATATATAACACTATTATCCACCGTGATATATAACACTTATCCTGATACTGTAGCTTTCCATTATCCACCGTGATATATAACACTATTATCCACCGTGATATATAACACTATTATCCTGATACTGTAGCTTTCCATTATCCACCGTGATATATAACACTATTATCCACCGTGATATATAACACCATTATCCACCGTGATATTTAACACTATTATCCACCGTGATATATAACACTATTATCCACCGTGATATATAACACTTATCCTGATAATGTAGCTTTCCATGATCCACCGTGATATATAACACTATTATCCACCGTGATATATAACACTATTATCCTGATACTGTAGCTTTCCATTATCCACCGTGATATATAACACTATTATCCACCGTGGTATATAACACCATTATCCACCGTGATATATAACACTATTATCCACTGTGATATATAACACTATTGTCCTGATACTGTAGCTTTCCATTATCCACTGTGATATATAACACTATTATCCTGATACTGTAGCTTTCCATTATCCACCGTGATATATAACACTATTATCCACCGTGATATATAACACTATTATCCACCGTGATATATAACACTATTATCCTGATACTGTAGCTTTCCATTATCCAACGTGAAATATAACACTATTATCCACCGTGATATATAACACTATTATCCACCGTGATATATAACACTATTATCCTGATACTGTAGCTTTCCATTATCCACCGTGATATATAACACCATTATCCACCGTGATATATAACACCATTATCCACCGTGATATATAACACTATTATCCACTGTGATATATAACACTATTGTCCTGATACTGTAGCTTTCCATTATCCACTGTGATATATAACACTATTATCCTGATACTGTAGCTTTCCATTATCCACTGTGATATATAACACCATTATCCACCGTGATATATAACACTATTATCCACCGTGATATAAAACACTATTATCCTGATACTGTAGCTTTCCATTATCCATCGTGATATATAACACTATTATCCACCGTGATATATAACACTATTATCCACCGTGATATATAACACTATTATCCTGATACTGTAGCTTTCCATTATCCACCGTGATATATAACACTATTATCCACCGTGATTATATAACACTATTATCCATCGTGATATATAACACTATTATCCACCGTGATATATAACACCGTTCTCCACCGTGATATATAACACTTATCCTGATACTGTAGCTTTCCATTATCCACCGTGATATATAACACTATTATCCTGATACTGTAGCTTTCCATTATCCACCGTGATATATAACACCATTATCCACCGTGATATATAACACTATTATCCACCGTGATATATAACACTATTATCCACCGTGATATATAACACTATTATCCACCGTGATATATAACACTATTATCCTGATACTGTAGCTTTCCATTATCCACCGTGATATATAACACTATTATCCACCGTGATTATATAACACTATTATCCATCGTGATATATAACACTATTATCCATCGTGATATATAACACTATTATCCACCGTGATATATAACACCGTTCTCCACCGTGATATATAACACTTATCCTGATACTGTAGCTTTCCATTATCCACCGTGATATATAACACTTATCCTGATACTGTAGCTTTCCATTATCCACCGTGATATATAACACTATTATCCACCGTGATATATAACACTATTATCCACCGTGATATATAACACCATTATCCACCGTGATATATAACACTTATCCTGATACTGTAGCTTTCCATTATCCACCGTGATTATATAACACTATTATCCACCGTGATATATAACACTTATCCTGATACTGTAGCTTTCCATTATCCACCGTGATTATATAACACTTATCCTGATACTGTAGCTTTCCATTATCCACCGTGATATATAACACTATTATCCACCGTGATATATAACACTATTATCCACCGTGATATATAATACTATTATCCACCGTGATATATAACACTATTATCCTGATACTGTAGCTTTCCATTATCCACCATGATATATAACACTATTATCCACCGTGATATATAACACTATTATCCACCGTTGTATATAACACTATTATCCTGATACTGTAGCTTTCCATTATCCACCGTGATATATAACACTATTATCCACCGTGATATATAACACTATCATCCTGATACTGTAGCTTTCCATTACCCACCGTGATATATAACACTATTATCCACCGTGATATATAACACTATTATCCTGATACTGTAGCTTTCCATTACCCACCGTGATATATAACACTATTATCCACCGTGATATATAACACCATTATCCACCGTGATATATAACACTATTATCCACTGTGATATATAACACTATTATCCACCGTGATATATAACACTATTATCCTGATACTGTAGCTTTCCATTATCCACCGTGATATATAACACCATTATCCACCGTGTTATTTAACACTATTATCCACCGTGATATATAACACTATTATCCACCATGATATTTAACACTATTATCTACCGTGATATATAACACTATTATCCACCGTGATATATAACACTATTATCCACCGTGATATATAACACCATTATCCACCGTGATATATAACACTATTATCCACCGTGATTATATAACACTATTATCCATCGTGATATATAACACTATTATCCACCGTGATATATATATAACA
The DNA here is from genome assembly GCF_018296145.1 of Oncorhynchus tshawytscha. Taxonomy (NCBI): domain Eukaryota; kingdom Metazoa; phylum Chordata; class Actinopteri; order Salmoniformes; family Salmonidae; genus Oncorhynchus; species Oncorhynchus tshawytscha. Next base: position 74,231,343 of record NC_056432.1, read on the forward strand.
CGTGATATATAACACTATTATCCTGATATCCACCGTGATATATAACACTATTATCCTGATATATAGCTTTCCATTATCCACCGTGATATATAACACTATTATCCTGATACTGTAGCTTTCCATTATCCACCGTGATATATAACACTATTATCCTGATACTGTAGCTTTCCATTATCCACCGTGATATATAACACTATTATCCAGATACTGTAGCTTTCCATTATCCACCGTGATTATATAACACTATTATCTACCGTGATATATAACACTATTATCCACCGTGATATATAAAACTATTATCCAGATACTGTAGCTTTCCATTATCCACCGTGATATATAAGCCTATTATCTACCGTGATATATAACACTATTATCCACCGTGATTATATAACACTATTATCCACCGTGATATATAACACTATTATCCACCGTGATATATAACACTATTATCCAGATACTGTAGCTTTCCATTATCCACCGTGATATATAACACTATTATCCACTGTGATATATAACACTTATCCTGATACTGTAGCTTTCCATTATCCACCGTGATATATAAGCCTATTATCCACCGTGATTATATAACACTATTATCTACCGTGATATATAACGCTATTATCCACCGTGATATATAACACTATTATCTACCGTGATATATAACACTATTATCCACCGTGATATATAACACTATTATCCACCGTGATATATAACACTATTATCCACCGTGATATATAACACTATTATCCACCGTGATATATAACACTATTATCCACCGTGATATATAACACTATTATCCACCGTGATATATAACACTATTATCCACCGTGATATATAACACTATTATCCACCGTGATATATAACACTATTATCCACCGTAATATATAACACTATTATCCACCGTGATATATAACACCATTATCCACCGTGATATATAACACTTATCCTGATACTGTAGCTTTCCATTATCCACCGTGATATATAACACTATTATCCTGATACTGTAGCTTTCCATTATCCACCGTGATATATAACACTATTATCCAGATACTGTAGCTTTCCATTATCTACCGTGATATATAACACTATTATCCACCGTGATATATAAAACTATTATCCTGATACTGTAGCTTTCCATTATCCACCGTGATTATATAACACTATTATCCACCGTGATATATAACACTATTATCCACCGTGATATATAACACTATTATCCACCGTGATATATAACACTATTATCCTGATACTGTAGCTTTCCATTATCCACCGTGATATAGAACACTATTATCCACCGTGATATTTAACACTATTATCCACCGTGATATTTAACACTATTATCCACCGTGACATATAACACTATTATCCACTGTGATATATAACACTATTATCTACCGTGATATATAACACCATTATTCACCGTGATATTTAACACTATTATCCACCGTGATATATAACACCATTATCCACCGTGATATTTAACACTATTATCCACCGTGATATATAACACTATTATCCACCGTGATTATATAACACTATTATCTACCGTGATATATAACACTATTATCCACCGTGATATATAACACTATTATCTACCGTGATATATAAGCCTATTATCCACCGTGATTATATAACACTATTATCTACCGTGATATATAACACTATTATCCACCGTGATATATAACACTATTATCTACCGTGATATATAACACTATTATCCACCGTGATATATAACACTATTATCCACCGTGATATATAACACTATTATCCAGATACTGTAGCTTTCCATTATCCACCGTGATATATAACACTATTATCCACCGTGATATATAACACTATTATCCACCGTGATATATAACACTATTATCCACCGTGATATATAACACTATTATCCAGATACTGTAGCTTTCCATTATCCACCGTGATATATAAGCCTATTATCCACCGTGATTATATAACACTATTATCCACCGTGATATATAACACCATTATCCACCGTGATATATAACACTTATCCTGATACTGTAGCTTTCCATTATCCACCGTGATATATAACACTATTATCCTGATACTGTAGCTTTCCATTATCCACCGTGATATATAACACTATTATCTACCGTGATATATAACACTATTATCCACCGTGATATATAACACTATTATCCACCGTGATATATAACACTATTATCCACCGTGATATATAACACTTATCCTGATACTGTAGCTTTCCATTATCCACCGTGATATATAACACTATTGTCCACCGTGATATATAACACTATTATCCTGATACTGTAGCTTTCCATTATCCACCGTGATATATAACACTATTATCCACCGTAATATATAACACTATTATCCACCGTGATATATAACACCATTATCCACCGTGATATATAACACTTATCCTGATACTGTAGCTTTCCATTATCCACCGTGATATATAACACTATTATCCAGATACTGTAGCTTTCCATTATCCACCGTGATTATATAACACTATTATCTACCGTGATATATAACACTATTATCCACCGTGATATATAAAACTATTATCCAGATACTGTAGCTTTCCATTATCCACCGTGATATATAAGCCTATTATCTACCGTGATATATAACACTATTATCCACCGTGATTATATAACACTATTATCCACCGTGATATATAACACTATTATCCACCGTGATATATAACACTATTATCCAGATACTGTAGCTTTCCATTATCCACCGTGATATATAACACTATTATCCACTGTGATATATAACACTTATCCTGATACTGTAGCTTTCCATTATCCACCGTGATATATAACACTATTATCCACCGTGATTATATAACACTATTATCACCGTGATATATAACGCTATTATCCACCGTGATATATAACACTATTATCACCGTGATATATAACACTATTATCCACCGTGATATATAACACTATTATCCACCGTAATATATAACACTATTATCCACCGTGATATATAACACCATTATCCACCGTGATATATAACACTTATCCTGATACTGTAGCTTTCCATTATCCACCGTGATATATAACACTATTATCCTGATACTGTAGCTTTCCATTATCCACCGTGATATATAACACTATTATCCTGATACTGTAGCTTTCCATTATCCACCGTGATATATAACACTATTATCCAGATACTGTAGCTTTCCATTATCCACCGTGATTATATAACACTATTATCAACCGTGATATATAACACTATTATCCACCGTGATATATAAAACTATTATCCAGATACTGTAGCTTTCCATTATCCACCGTGATTATATAACACTATTATCTACCGTGATATATAACACTATTATCCACCGTGATATATAACACTATTATCCAGATACTGTAGCTTTCCATTATCCACCGTGATATATAACACTATTATCCACTGTGATATATAACACTTATCCTGATACTGTAGCTTTCCATTATCCACCGTGATATATAACACTATTATCCACCGTGATATATAACACTATTATCACCGTGATATATAACACTATTATCCACCGTGATATATAACACTATTATCTACCGTGATATATAACACTATTATCCACCGTGATATATAACACTATTATCCACCGTGATATATATACACTATTATCCACCGTGATATATAACACTATTATCCACCGTGATATATAACACTATTATCCACCGTGATATATAACACTATTATCCACTATTATTATCCGTGATATATAACACTATTATCCACCGTGATATATAACACTATTATCCACCGTGATATATAACACTATTATCCTGATACTGTAGCTTTCCATTATCCACCGTGATTATATAACACTATTATCCACCGTGATATATAACACTATTATCCACGGAGATATATAACACTATTATCCACCGTGATATATAACACTTATCCTGATACTGTAGCTTTCCATTATCCACCGTGATATAGAACACTATTATCCACCGTGATATTTAACACTATTATCCACCGTGATATTTAACACTATTATCCACCGTGACATATAACACTATTATCCACCGTGACATATAACACTATTATCCACTGTGATATATAACACTATTATCTACCGTGATATATAACACCATTATTCACCGTGATATTTAACACTATTATCCACCGTGATATATAACACTATTATCCACCGTGATATTTAACACTATTATCCACCGTGATATATAACACTATTATCCACCGTGATTATATAACACTATTATCTACCGTGATATATAACACTATTATCCACCGTGATATATATTATCACCGTTATCTACCGTGATATATAACACTATTATCCACCGTGATATTATAACACTATTATCTACCGTGATATATAAGCCTATTATCCACCGTGATTATATAACACTATTATCTACCGTGATATATAACACTATTATCCACCGTGATATATAACACTATTATCCACCGTGATATATAACACTATTATCCAGATACTGTAGCTTTCCATTATCCACCGTGATATATAACACTATTATCCACCGTGATATATAACACTATTATCCACCGTGATATATAACACTATTATCCACCGTGATATATAACACTATTATCCAGATACTGTAGCTTTCCATTATCCACCGTGATATATAAGCCTATTATCCACCGTGATTATATAACACTATTATCCACCATGATATATAACACTATTATCCACCGTGATATATAACACTTATCCTGATACTGTAGCTTTCCATTATCCACCGTGACTATTATGATACTGTACTTTATTATCCACCGTGATATATAACACTATTATCCACCGTGATATATAACACTATTATCCACCGTGATATATAACACTATTATCCACCGTGATATATAACACTATTATCCACCGTGATATATAACACTTATCCTGATACTGTAGCTTCATTATCCACCGTGATATATAACACTATTATCCACCGTGATATATAACACTATTATCCTGATACTGTAGATATATCACATTATCCACCGTGATATATAACACTATTATCCACCGTGATATATAACACTATTATCCACCGTGATATATAACACTATTATCCACCGTGATATATAACACTATTATCCACCGTGATATATAACACCATTATCCACCGTGATATATAACACTATTATCCAGATACTGTAGCTTTCCATTATCCACCGTGATATATAACACTATTATCACCGTGATATATAACACTATTATCCACCGTGATATATAAAACTATTATCCTGATACTGTAGCTATTAACCATTATCCACCGTGATTATCTACTATTATCACCGTGATATATAACACTATTATCCACCGTGATATATAACACTATTATCCTATACCACCGTGATATATAACACTATTATCCACCGTGATATATAACACTATTATCCAGATACTGTAGCTTTCCATTATCCACCGTGATATATAACACTATTATCCACTGTGATATATAACACTATTATCCTGATACTGTAGCTTTCCATTATCCACCGTGATATATAACACTATTATCACCGTGATATATAACACTATTATCCGTGATACTATATACTTTCCATTATCCACCGTGATATATAACACTATTATCCACCGTGATATATAACACTATTATCACCGTGATATATAACACTATTATCCACTGTGATATATAACACTATTATCCACCGTGATATATAACACTATTATCACCGTGATATATAACACTATTATCCACGTGATATATAACACTATTATCCTGATACTGTAGCTTTCCATTATCCACCGTGATATATAACACTATTATCCTGATACTGTGATTTAACACCATTATCCACCGTGATATATAACACTATTATCCACCGTGATATATAACACTATTATCCACCATGATATATAACACTATTATCCTGATACTGTAGCTTTCCATTATCCACCGTGATATATAACACTATTATCCACCGTGATATATAACACCATTATCCACCGTGATATATAACACTATTATCCTGATACTGTAGCTTTCCATTATCCACCGTGATATAGAACACTATTATCCACCGTGATATTTAACACTATTATCCACCGTGATATTTAACACTATTATCCACCGTGATATATAACACTATTATCCTGATACTGTAGCTTTCCATTATCCACTGTGATATATAACACTATTATCCTGATACTATAGCTTTCCATTATCCACCGTGATATATAACACTATTATCCACCGTGATATATATTATCCACCGTGATATATAACACTATTATCCTGATACCGTGATATATCCATTATGATGATATATAACACTATTATCCACCGTGATATATAACACTATTATCCTGATATGTAGCTTTCCATTATCCACCGTGATATATAACACTATTATCCACCGTGATTAAATAACACTATTATCCATCGTGATATATAACACTATTATCCATCGTGATATATAATACTATTATCCACCGTGATATATAACACTATTATCCACCGTGATATATAACACTATTATCCACCGTGATATATAACACTATTATCCTGATACTGTAGCTTTCCATTATCCACCGTGATATATAACACTATTATCCACCGTGATTATATAACACTATTATCCATCGTGATATATAACACTATTATCCATCGTGATATATAACACTATTATCCATCGTGATATATAACACCGTTCTCCACCGTGATATATAACACTTATCCTGATACTGTAGCTTTCCATTATCCACCGTGATATATAACACTATTATCCTGATACTGTAGCTTTCCATTATCCACCGTGATATATAACACTATTATCCTGATACTGTAGCTTTCCATTATCCACCGTGATATATAACACCATTATCCACCGTGATATATAACACTTATCCTGATACTGTAGCTTTCCATTATCCACCGTGATATATAACACTATTATCCACCGTGATATATAACACTATTATCCACCGTGATATATAACACTATTATCCTGATACTGTAGCTTTCCATTATCCACCGTGATATATAACACTATTATCCACCGTGATTATATAACACTATTATCCATCGTGATATATAACACTATTATCCATCGTGATATATAACACTATTATCCACCGTGATATATAACACTTATCCTGATACTGTAGCTTTCCATTATCCACCGTGATATATAACACTTATCCTGATACTGTAGCTTTCCATTATCCACCGTGATATATAACACTATTATCCACCGTGATATATAACACTATTATCCACCGTGATATATAACACCATTATCCACCGTGATATATAACACTTATCCTGATACTGTAGCTTTCCATTATCCACCGTGATTATATAACACTATTATCCACCATGATATATAACACTTATCCTGATACTGTAGCTTTCCATTATCCACCGTGATTATATAACACTATTATCCACCGTGATATATAACACTATTATCCACCGTGATATATAACACTATTATCCACCGTGATATATAACACTATTATCCACCGTGATATATAACACTATTATCCTGATACTGTAGCTTTCCATTATCCACCATGATATATAACACTATTATCCACCGTGATATATAACACTATTATCCACCGTGATATATAACACTATTATCCAGATACTGTAGCTTTCCATTATCCACCGTGATATATAACACTATTATCCACCGTGATATATAACACTATTATCCACCGTGATATATGACACTATTATCCACCGTGATATATAACACTATTATCCACCGTGATATATAACACTATTATCTACCGTGATATATAACACTATTATCCACCGTGATATATAGAACTATTATCCAGATACTGTAGCTTTCCATTATCCACCGTGATATATAAGCCTATTATCTACCGTGATATATAACACTATTATCCACCGTGATTATATAACACTATTATCCACCGTGATATATAACACTATTATCCACCGTGATATATAACACTATTATCCTGATACTGTAGCTTTCCATTATCCACCGTGATATATAACACTATTATCCACCGTGATATATAACACTATTATTATCCTGATACTGTAGCTTTCCATTATCCACCGTGATATATAACACTATTATCCACCCACCGTGATATATAACACTTATCCACCTGATATATAGCTTTCCATTATCCACCGTGATATATAACACTATTATCCACCGTGATATATAACACCATTATCCACCGTGATATATAACACTATTATCCACTGTGATATATAACACTATTATCGTGATATATAACACTATTATCCACCGTGATATATAACACTATTATCCACCGTGATATATAACACTATTATCCACCGTGATATATAACACTATTATCCACCGTGATATATAACACTATTATCTACCGTGATATATAACACTATTATCCACCGTGATATATAACACTATTATCCACCGTGATATATAACACTATTATCCACCGTGATATATAACACTATTATCCACCTGATATATAAAACTATTATCCTATTATCCACCGTGATATATAACACTATTATCCACCGTGATATATAACACTATTATCCGTGATATATAACTATTATCCACCGTGATATATAACACTATTATCCACCGTGATATATAACACTATTATCCACCGTGATATATAACACTATTATCCACCGTGATATATAACACTATTATCCACCGTGATATATAACACTATTATCCACCGTGATATATAACACTATTATCCACCGTGATATATAACACTATTATCCACCGTGATATATAACACTATTATCCGTGATATATAACACCATTATCCACCGTGATATATAACACTATTATCCACCGTGATATATAACACTATTATCCTGATACTGTAGCTCCATTATCCACCGTGATATATAACACTATTATCCACCGTGATATATAACACTATTATCCACCGTGATATATAACACTATTATCCTGATACTGTAGCTTTCCATTATCCAACGTGAAATATAACACTATTATCCACCGTGATATATAACACTATTATCCACCGTGGTATATAACACCATTATCCACCGTGATATATAACACTATTATCCACTGTGATATATAACACTATTATCTACCGTGATATATAACACCATTATTCACCGTGATATTTAACACTATTATCCACCGTGATATATGATATTATCCACCGTGATATATACACCATTATCCACCGTGATATATAACACTATTATCCACCGTGATATATAACACTATTATCCACCGTGATATATAACACTATTATCCACCGTGATATATAACACTATTATCCACCGTGATATATAACACTATTATCCACCGTGATATATCTATTATCCACCGTGATATATAACACTATTATCCACCGTGATATATACTATTACTGATATTATCATTATCCTATTACCGTGATATATAACACTATTATCCACCGTGATATATAACACTATTATCCACCGTGATATATAACACTATTATCCAGATACTGTAGCGTGATATTCCATTATCCACCGTGATATATAACACTATTATCCACCGTGATATATAACACTATTATCCACCGTGATATATAACACTATTATCCTGATACTGTAGCTTTCCATTATCCACCGTGATATATAACACTATTATCCACCGTGATATATAACACTATTATCCACCGTGATATATAACACTATTATCCACCGTGATATATAACACTATTATCCACCGTGATACTATATCCACCGTGATATTATCCACCGTGATATATAACACTATTATCCACCGTGATATATAACACTATTATCCTGATATGTAGCTTTCCATTATCCACCGTGATATATAACACTATTATCCATTGTGATATATAACACTATTATCCACCGTGATATATAACGTGATACTATTATCCACCGTGATATATAACACTATTATCCACCGTGATATATAACACTATTATCCACCGTGATATATAACACTATTATCCACCGTGATATATAACACTTATCCTGATACTGTAGCTTTCCATTATCCACCGTGATATATAACACTATTATCCACCGTGATATATAACACTATTATCCACCGTGATATATAAACTATTATCCACCGTGATATATAACACTATTATCGTGATATATACCGTGATATATAACACTATTATCCACCGTGATATATAACACTATTATCCACCGTGATATATAACACTATTATCCACCGTGATATATAACACTATTATCCACCGTGATATATAACACTATTATCCACCGTGATATATAACACTATTATCCACCGTGATATATAACACTATTATCCACCGTGATATATAACACTATTATCCACCGTGATATATAACACTATTATCCACCGTGATATATAACACTATTATCCAGATACTGTAGCTTTCCATTATCCACCGTGATATATAACACTATTATCCACCGTGATATATAACACTATTATCCACCGTGATATATAACACTATTATCCACCGTGATATATAAGACTATTATCCACCGTGATATATAACACTATTATCCACTGTGATATATAACACTATTATCCACCGTGATATATAACACCATTATCCACCGTGATATATAACACTATTATCCACCGTGATATATAAGCCTATTATCCACCGTGATTATATAACACCGTGATATATAACACTATTATCCACCGTGATATATAATTACGTGATATATAACACACCGTGATATATAACACTATTATCCACCGTGATATATAACACTATTATCCACCGTGATATATAACACTATTATCCACCGTGATATATAACACTATTATCCACCGTGATATATAACACTATTATCTCCACCGTGATATATAACACTATTATCCACCGTGATATATAACACTATTATCCACCGTGATATATAACACTATTATCCACCGTGATATATAACACTATTATCCAGATACTGTAGCTTTCCATTATCCACCGTGATATATAAGCCTATTATCCACCGTGATTATATAACACTATTATCCACCGTGATATATAACACTATTATCCACCGTGATATATAACACTATTATCCAGATACTGTAGCTTTCCATTATCCACCGTGATATATAAGCCTATTATCCACCGTGATTATATAACACTATTATCCACCGTGATATATAAGCCTATTATCCACCGTGATTATATAACACTATTATCCACCGTGATATATAACACTATTATCCACCGTGATATATAACACTATTATCCACCGTGATATATAACACTATTATCCTGATACTGTAGCTTTCCATTATCCACCGTGATATATAACACTATTATCCACCGTGATATATAACACTATTATCCTGATACTGTAGCTTTCCATTATCCACCGTGATATAGAACACTATTATCCACTGTGATATATAACACTATTATCTACCATGATATATAACACTATTATCCACTGTGATATATAACACTATTATCCACCGTGGTATATAACACCATTATCCACCGTGATATATAACACTATTGTCCTGATACTGTAGCTTTCCATTATCCACCGTGATATATAACACTATTATCCACCGTGATATATAACACTATTATCCACCGTGATATATAACACTATTATCCACCGTGATATATAACACTATTATCCACCGTGATTATCCTGATACTGTAGCTTTCCATTATCCACCGTGATATATAACACTATTATCCACTGTGATATATAAACACTATTATCCTGATACTGTAGCGTGATTTCCATTATCCACCGTGATATATAACACTATTATCCACCGTGATATATAACACCATTATCCACCGTGATATATAACACTATTATCCACCGTGATTATATAACACTATTATCCATCGTGATATATAACACTATTATCCATCGTGATATATAACACTATTATCCACCGTGATATATAACACTATTATCCACCGTGATATAACACCATTATCCACCGTGATATATAACACTTATCCTGATACTGTAGCTTTCCATTATCCACGGTGATATATACCACTATTGTCCACCGTGATATATAACACTATTATCCTGATACTGTAGCTTTCCATTATCCACCGTGATATATAACACTATTATCCTGATACTGAGGCTTTCCATTATCCACCGTGATATATAACACTATTATCCACCGTGATATATAACACTATTATCCAGATACTGTAGCTTTCCATTATCCACCGTGATTATATAACACTATTATCCACCGTGATATATAACACTATTATCCACCGTGATATATAACACTATTATCCCGATACTGTAGCTTTCCATTATCCACCGTGATATATAACACTATTATCCACCGTGATATATAAAACTATTATCCAGATACTGTAGCTTTCCATTATCCACCGTGATATATAACACTATTATCCACTGTGATATATAACACTATTATCCACCGTGATATGTAACACTATTATCCACCGTGATATCTAACACTATTATCCACCGTGATATATGACACTATTATCCAGATACTGTAGCTTTCCATTATCCACCGTGATATATAACACTATTATCCACCGTGATATATAACACTATTATGCAGATACTGTAGCTTTCCATTATCCACCGTGATATATAACACTATTATCCACCGTGATATATGTAGCTTTCCATTATCCACCGTGATATATAACACTATTATCCACCGTGATATATAACACTATTATCCACCGTGATATATAACACTATTATCCACCGTGATATATAACACTATTATCCAGATACTGTAGCTTTCCATTATCCACCGTGATATATAACCTATTATCCACCGTGATATATATAACACTATTATCCACCGTGATATTTAACACTATTATCCACCGTGATATATAACACTATTATCCAGATACTGTAGCTTTCCATTATCCACCGTGATATATAACACTATTATCCACCGTGATATATAACACTATTATCCAGATACTGTAGCTTTCCGTGATATATCCATCCGTGATATATAACACTATTATCCACCGTGATATATAACACTATTATCCACCGTGATATATAACACTATTATCCAGATACTGTATTTCCATTATCCACCGTGATATATAACACTATTATCCACCGTGATATATAACACTATTATCCACCGTGATATATAACACTATTATCCACCGTGATATATAACACTATTATCCACTGTGATATATAACACTATTATCCACCGTGATATATAACACTATTATCCACCGTGATATATAACACTATTATCCACCGTGATATATAACACTATTATCCACCGTGATATATAACACTATTATCCACCGTGATATATAACACTATTATCCACCGTGATATATAACACTATTATCCAGATACTGTAGCTTTCCATTATCCACTGTGATATATAACACTATTATCCACCATGATATATAACACTATTATCCACCGTGATATATAACACTATTATCCACCGTGATATATAACACTATTATCCACCGTGATATATGACACTATTATCCACCGTGATATATAACACTATTATCCACTGTGATATATAACACTATTATCCACCGTGATATATAACACTATTATCCACCGTGATATATAACACTATTATCCACCGTGATATATATATCCACCGTGATATATTATCCACCGTGATATATAAACTATTATCCACCGTGATATATAACACTATTATCCACCGTGATATATAACACTATTATCCACCGTGATATATAACACTATTATCCACCGTGATATATAACACTATTATCCTGATACTGTAGCTTTCCATTATCCACCGTGATATATAACACTATTATCCACCGTGATATATAACACTATTATCCTGATACTGTAGCTTTCCATTATCTACCGTGATATATAACACTATTATCCACCGTGATATATAACACTATTATCTACCGTGATATATAACACTATTATTCACCGTGATATATAACACTATTATCCACCGTGATATATAACACTATTATCCACCGTGATATATAACACTATTATCCACCGTGATATATAACACTATTATCCAGATACTGTAGCTTTCCATTATCCACCGTGATATATAACACTATTATCCACCGTGATATATAACACTATTATCCACCGTGATATATAACACTATTTTCCAGATACTGTAGCTTTCCATTATCCACCGTGATATATAACACTATTATCCACCGTGATATATGACACTATTATCCACCGTGATATATAACACTATATCCACTGTTATATATAACACTATTATCCACCGTGATATATACCACTATTATCCACCGTGATATATAACACTATTATCCAGATACTGTAGCTTTCCATTATCCACCGTGATATATAACACTATTATCCACCGTGATATATAACACTATTATCCACCGTGATATATAACACTATTATCCACTGTGATATATAACACTATTATCCACCGTGATATATAACACTATTATCCATCGTGATATATAACACCATTATCCACCGTGATATATAACACTATTATCCACCGTGATATATGACACTATTATCCACCGTGATATATAACACTATTATCCACCGTGATATATAACACTATTATCCACCGTGATATATAACACTATTATCCACCGTGATATATAACACTATTATCCAGATACTGTAGCTTTCCATTATCCACCGTGATATATAACACTATTATCCACTGTGATATATAACACTATTATCCACCGTGATATATAACACTATTATCCACCGTGATATATAACACTATTATCCACCGTGATATCTAACACTATTATCCACCGTGATATATAACACTATTATCCAGATACTGTAGCTTTCCATTATCCACCGTGATATATAACACTATTATCCACCGTGATATATAACACTATTATGCAGATACTGTAGCTTTCCATTATCCACCGTGATATATAACACTATTATCCAGATACTGTAGCTTTCCATTATCCACCGTGATATATAACACTATTATCCACCGTGATATATAACACTATTATCCACCGTGATATGTAACACTATTATCCACCGTGATATATAACACTATTATCCAGATACTGTAGCTTTCCATTATCCACCGTGATATATAAGCCTATTATCCACCGTGATTATATAACACTATTATCCACCGTGATATATAACACTATTATCCACCGTGATATATAACACTATTATCCAGATACTGTAGCTTTCCATTGTCCACCGTGATATATAACACTATTATCCACCGTGATATATAACACTATTATCCAGATACTGTAGCTTTCCATTATCCACCGTGATATATAAGCCTATTATCCACCGTGATATATAACACTATTATCCACCGTGATATATAACACTATTTTCCAGATACTGTAGCTTTCCATTATCCACCGTGATATATAACACTATTATCCACCGTGATATATAACACTATTATCCACCGTGATATATGACACTATTATCCACCGTGATATATAACACTATTATCCACCGTGATATATAACACTATTATCCACCGTGATATATAACACTATTATCCACCGTGATATATAACACTATTATCCACCGTGATATATAACACTATTATCCACCGTGATATATAACACTATTATCCACCGTGATATATAACACTATTATCCACCGTGATATATTATTATCCTATTATCCACCGTGATATATATAACACTATTATCCAGATACTAGCTTTCCATTATCCACTGTGATATATAACACTATTATCCACCATGATATATATCACTATTATCCACCGTGATATATAACACTATTATCCACCGTGATATATAACACTATTATCCACCGTGATATATAACACTATTATCCACCGTGATATATAACACTATTATCCACCGTGATATATAACACTATTATCCACTGTGATATATAACACTATTATCCACCGTGATATATAACACTATTATCCACCGTGATATATAACACTATTATCCACCGTGATATATAACACTATTATCCACCGTGATATATAACACTATTATCCACCGTGATATATAACACTATTATCCACCGTGATATATAACACTATTATCCTGATACTGTAGCTTTCCATTATCCACCGTGATATATAACACTATTATCCACCGTGATATATAACACTATTATCCTGATACTGTAGCTTTCCATTATCCACCGTGATATAGAACACTATTATCCACTGTGATATATAACACTATTATCTACCGTGATATATAACACTATTATCCACCGTGATATATAACACTATTATCCACCGTGATATGTAACACCATTATCCACCGTGATATATAACACTATTATCCACTGTGATATATAACACTTATCCTGATACTGTAGCTTTCCATTATCCACCGTGATATATAAGCCTATTATCCACCGTGATTATATAACACTATTATCTACCGTGATATATAACACTATTATCCACCATGATATATAACACTATTATCTACCGTGATATATAACACTATTATTCACCGTGATATATAACACTATTATCCACCGTGATATATAACACTATTATCCAGATACTGTAGCTTTCCATTATCCACCGTGATATATAAGCCTATTATCCACCGTGATATATAACACTATTATCCACCGTGATATATAACACTATTTTCCAGATACTGTAGCTTTCCATTATCCACCGTGATATATAACACTATTATCCACCGTGATATATGACACTATTATCCACCGTGATATATAACACTGTTATCCACTGTGATATATAACACTATTATCCACCGTGATATATACCACTATTATCCACCGTGATATATAACACTATTATCCAGATACTGTAGCTTTCCATTATCCACCGTGATATATAACACTATTATCCACCGTGATATATAACACTATTATCCACCGTGATATATAACACTATTATCCACTGTGATATATAACACTATTATCCACCGTGATATATAACACTATTATCCATCGTGATATATAACACCATTATCCACCGTGATATATAACACTATTATCCACCGTGATATATGACACTATTATCCACCGTGATATATAACACTATTATCCACCGTGATATATAACACTATTATCCACCGTGATATATAACACTATTATCCACCGTGATATATAACACTATTATCCACCGTGATATTTAACACTATTATCCACCGTGATATATAACACTATTATCCACCGTGATATATAACACTATTATCCAGATACTGTAGCTTTCCATTATCCACCGTGATATATAACACTATTATCCACCGTGATATATAACACTATTATCCACCGTGATATATAACACTATTATCCACCGTGATATATAACACTATTATCCAGATACTGTAGCTTTCCATTATCCACCGTGATATATAAGCCTATTATCCACCGTGATATATAACACTATTATCCACCGTGATATATAACACTATTATCCAGATACTGTAGCTTTCCATTATCCACCGTGATATATAACACTATTATCCACCGTGATATAAGCCTATTATCCACCGTGATTATATAACACTATTATCCACCGTGATATATAACACTATTATCCACCGTGATATATAACACTATTATCCAGATACTGTAGCTTTCCATTATCCACCGTGATATATAACACTATTATCCAGATACTGTAGCTTTCCATTATCCACCGTGATATATAAGCCTATTATCCACCGTGATATATAACACTATTATCCACCGTGATATATAACACTATTATCCTGATACTGTAGCTTTCCATTATCCACTGTGATATAACAGTGTATTATTCTGATACCGTAGCTTTCCACAAAGGAAAGCCCAAACATCCACTTGATCAGATTTCAAATCCTCAACAAAATCAAATTGAAAGGAACAAGTTGTGAGACAGTGTAGCATATCTACTAGCTTTATTATTCATGAAAAATATATCACAATAAAAGATGTATTAGATCTAGACATTTTAAGCACCTATTTCAAAATGCACAAGAAGCATGAAATGCAGTTTAAGGCAGGATTTTCTTTTGGGTAGTTAAAACTGGCAGCTTATAATTGGTTAATGTTTCATCTTCAGATTATAGGATCTTGGTTGGATCATGATGGCGATCACTTCTTCAATGCTGCAGTCATCTCAGGAACATCCTGCAAATACAAACAGTTCTCATATCCCTGACAGTTTCATTGGCAACAACAACAAAAGACACATCCATTGTCTTTGACTGTTATCTGAAATCAGAGTGAACGTAAACACAGGTAAGATGAGAACTATTGTCACAGTTCTGGACCTGCCTGTTATTATTATCTCTACTTACCCATCACTTCAGCAGAATATTACTAACTTAAACACCTAGTCACCAACACCGGCCGATCACACGCAACGACACTGGTTAATAAATGATGAGCCAAACAAATGGAAAAAGCCACTAGGCTTTCACTTCTCACAAAGGGTCCCTCTTGAAGAGTCTGGCAAAGCTTGGGCGCTGGATCTGGATCTGCCACCTACGTATTTATGCCTAAACAAGAAGGTAGAAGTGCTGCCTGGAACCCTGTGGCGCTGAGCCCTGCCAAAGTTACCTGAACATGTCAATTAGGAGTGAATAGGTGAAGAGAAACACAGAATCAATATGAAAGCCAACACCAGGCAGTCCCCTTAGTTTAACTATCAGGTGGTATTAGTTCCTGTTAAGGTTGAGGAGTGGAAGTTACTCTGAGCAGGAGGTCCTCTCATGAACTATCCACTGATACATTCACAAGTTCAATAATTCAGTACATCTGTTTTTTCATTAGGTGGAGTAATATACAGTTCCAAATGGTTCCTATTCTATCAATCACAATAACTGATTTACCAGGTTTGGATTCAGGCACTCAACAGAGAAATGTTTACAGTCGGAGAGAGTAAGAACTCAACTGCATTTTCATTTAAACATGATTTCACTCAGTGTTATTTTAGGCTAATCCCAGAAACCTAGTTAATGGATTGTAACTGAATAAGGCACAACTCAGTAAGCCACAAGGTCTCTAGAAGTTTTGCTTTCTGAGATGAAACAACTGAATAATATGCAAATGTATGAGAGGGAAAACCAGACATTAACATTGCCTTTAAAACAGGTTAAATAGATGGCTGCACCACCAAGCTAATGAATCCCCATTATTTAAGACTGAACGGCAAATGGAAGGTGTCTTTTAATGATTTAGAATGATAAACCTAACTATTCAATTCATTTTATCAATCAAACTCATTTATAGAGCCCCTTGTACCTAAGTAGTTGTCACAAAATGCTTTTACAATGACATTATTACACAGGAATACTTTTAATGAGCGTCTAACTGACAGCCTGGGCCTCTGATCAGACAGGAAATGGCTTGCGGGAGGTCTCTAGTGAACCAGGAAGTGCCTCAATGTCACAATCAGATAAGAAGAAGAGTGAATTAACAGTGACCATTAGACATTTCCCTTAATAATTGAAATGTTTGAATAAAGGCTCAGAGGGAGTCAGTTTAAATGCATTAACATTAGTCAATCAGTCATTGATGTGTCTTATTACAGCATCATTAACTGAGGAGGATATCTGAGAAATCACCTCTTTCTTTCATTTTTTAAAAATATGTTTTGCTATGGTATACTTAAGCAACAAGCCACGAGGGGGTGTGGTATATGGCCAATATACCACGGCTAAGAGATGTTCTTATGCACGACGCAATGCGGAGTGCCTGGATATAGCCCTTAGCGGTGGTATATTGGCCATATACAACAAAACCCTGAGGTGCCTTATTGCTATTATAAAACGGGTTACCAACGTAATTAGAGTACTAAAAATACATGTTTTTTTTTTCATACCCGTGGTATACTGTCTGATATACCATGGCTGTCAGCTAATCAGCATTCAGGGCTTGAACCACCCAGTTTATAATAATTTATAGCTAATTAAGAACCTAATTTAACCAAAACCAATGTTATGTTTGCTTTTATCAGGAAACCACTTTTGGTAGAATAAGGTCCATATTATTAATATAACAAATACACATCGTATTAATAAACCTATTTTAAATCCTCCTGAGGGTACTAGATGAATGACTCTTAAAGGAGAGATGGACAGGGTGTGACAGGGATCTGTAACGATGGCATGAGGGTGTGATGGATATTTCCCTCAAGACTCCTCACCACAATTTACCCATCAGGACTAAGCAGATCTCAAGTACATGAACACTGACACTTTAAATGCTGTCATGAATTAGAAATACTGGGCACCATACAGGTTAAATCCAGTGTATCAGTGTTGACTTGGATAACACTCATAGCACTTCACTAAACCTTTACAGGGTGTGGTGTACAATACTTCATTTAGCCAATGCTGAAGATCTAGGTCCACCTCCTTAAGATGAACTAAATATCTACCTCCATATAGGGATTCATTTCACAACTTTAGTATCACAATATCTAATCGTGTCATCATTGACAGTCTTACCTTGAAGAGATCCTCTGCCAAACCGTATTCAGCTACCTGGAAAATAGGTGCCTCTGGATCTTTGTTGACGGCAACGATTATCTAGAAATGAAACACAAAAACACGTGTCACAGTTCGTCTCAGTACGTGTACTAACCTGTCCTCTGAATGAAAATGCAAAGCGGTATGCATACTGTACATGGAAGTGCCTCAGAATTTTAATGGAGGCTAAACCAAACACTTAAATCATAAATTACAAAGATACATTGCTATGTAAACTGATGATCCACATCCTAAAGCAGTGAGTCAGCATCCGGCATTAGGACAATATCAGTCACTATGATAAGAATCAAAATTAAGTCAAAATTTTAAAAACTAAGTTGTATTAAAAATAAAGTTGTATTATTTAAAAATAAAGTTGTATTACCATCCCTTACTACTCTCTCACGTGTTATATACACACACTATGCTTTCATGACATATTGCATAGCTTGTTAAAGCAGCAAACATACAAACCCAAATTAGCTGCACTTAAGTGATGTCACTTTTTTTTTAAGTAGATGAAAGTGATTTTGAAAACAGCTCCGTGACATCAAGCTGCTGGATATAAGTAGAAGCAGAGTAAATCTCATACAAAACAAATAGATATGGGACTATGGCTGCATAATAGTACATAATACTGTGGTCTGACACATTCAGAACACATCCCACACAAGACACTCTCCTCTTAAAAAGCTCTGAAGCAAGAGAGAGAAAATACAAATAAATTATACATCATTCTTTAAAAAGCTTCTTCAGGTTCCCTTTTAAAACATACTTCTTAAGTGCACGGGATCCCGGAGCAGATAGCTCGCCTTGGTGGAAGAAATCCACTCAGGAGACTGTTGTCATGGCTACGAAAGAGTTTCTCCATTTTGCATTTACATAAAACAGTTCTCTTCCAGGGACAGACGTAGTCTGCCCTCCACTTGTTGTAAAAGTGGGTCAACTACAGTGAAAAAAGAGGAATACGAATAAGAAAAAGTACTCTGACCAAGTTCATTCAAATCCTCCTCACATTCTGAAATTAATGAGGTAAATTGGTGCAGTTGTATGACACCCATTTAGGCTTTTTCAAATCAGCCTATACAGTAACAGTGTTAACTGGACTGATTATTGGAATGGGTGATCTTTATACTTTCAGATAACTTGAAGATATCAAATTATTGTTTTTTTATCTTCAAAATGAGTCAGTCAGTTTCAAAGAGTTGTAAATGTTTTTTATTAATTAATATATGTTTTTACATTAATACAATTTATTTTAAATCAATATGACATTTAATCAGTATGCCCATTGTTTTACTGTATGTATGTCTTTACTTGTTAATCCATCACTGTGCAAATTCCATTAAAGGCTGTAGAATAAGCTTAGCTAAATGAAATTGTGATAAACATGAGGGTGAGACGTATTTATCACTCTCCTGGTGACAAGGTGCTACATCACAAAGAGCTCAGAAGAATTTAATAAAATAATCGACACCACAGTTAATTTAGCAATCAGACGCACAAGTCCCATAACTTTATGTACTTATGCATGACTTGCGACAGCAAGAATCAGCAAAAAACAATGTTTTAAAAAGCACAACTTCTTTAGGGAAACATTGTTACATTTTCAAAAACATCTTGCTGTATAAAACACATCCTGTATTTTGTTTGGAGCACTAGAAAAACTCTGAATATCTTGCATCCTCAAATACATGTTTTGAAAATCAGTAGAACAAATCTATTTTACATTTGTTTAAATGTGAAGAATTATCCACAAGTAATAACACAGCCATACCACAATAATACCACTAGCTTATTTAGACTGCTTAGTTTGATGTGTGTGATGTGGTGTACCTTGCTGTTCTTCATCCCAGCCAGGTGCTGAATAGCTCCAGAGATGCCTACTGCGATGTAGAGTTCCTGGAAATAAAACACAACATAAAATGGCCAGTCAGTATATAATAATGTAATATCAAAAATGTAATTCATATGTATATTTTTGTAATAATACTACACAGACATGATACATAAATAAATAAAATAAATCAGCTTTCAAGTTTTAATCAACAGTGTTTATTGTAGGGAGAACAAAAAAATCTATTCTGAAAAAAAAATCAGTCTCAACCAAATGAATGAAAAGGTTTGGACACAATATGATATGTAAAGACTATTGATTTAACCATTACTTTTCAACAACTTAAAATGAGAAGATGATGCGTGTTTGCACACAGAAATACACAGCATGGCCATCAGAGAAACCCTATGACCACAGCCTTACGAGATAGGCTCTCCTAACCAGTAGTCTGGTGAACCAAGTTGCTGTGACCATAAGTGACCAACACCAGAACCACAAACTGAGCCCCAATCCCCCGGAACCCTTTCCACCATACTCTGACCCGATAGGCAGTCAATTCCTGAACATACATCTCAATGGTTTTGACCAGTGTGGTCCTTTAGGGTCTCTGACAGCCAGAGTGTGGGGGCCTGGGTCCCTGGCTGCAACATTACTATCCATTCTCCAGGGAGCAGCACATCAATTGCTTTCAGCTAAATGCACTCACATATGAATATTTCAGTAGGATTTAATGTTTCAGCTGCAGCCCCAGAGGAACAGAGCATCAATTTGTGAACACAGTTCTCCCGGAGTTAAAAGCCAGGCCGGATAATACAGTATGAAAGGCACTGTCAATCCAGAGGCCTTTTTTCCCCCCAGACTGGGAGAGAGAAAATAAAAAATAGAAAAGCTTCTCCCCGTTAGCCTCCAAGTAGGTCCCCAGCTGGGTATAAACAGCTTTTTGAAAGTTTTCCACTACAAACTGCTAGACTTGGGGGGGTCATTTAGCCCTGGATGTTTTTAAAGTATATGTAGGGAGAGGAGGAGAATGGCCAGACGATTTGCCAAGCTTGGGCAGTTTTTCCCTCTTCTTCTGCCTGTCTGTCTGCTTGCCTGTCTGGTGTTTGGTCTCTCCACAGCTGCTGTGAGCCGTGGCAGCAGGGCAGGGACTTGGTGCACTCGCTGGCCTGTTAATAAAATCCCCCAAAGTGATGCTGAAACCCAGTGGTTCACACAGCACAGCTCCCCTCAGGTGTGAGAACACAAGCTCCTGTACACACAGCCAGATTGTGACACAACGGAATTAATCAACCAGGTGATCACGGGATGCTGCTGTGTGCAAACAGACAGCAAAGGACAACAGGTTGGCTAACGATACTAAATACTGTTAGACTGGCTCGGTGGCATCTCATGAGTCCTATAACTGGTTTGACAGAAGAATCTATGATATTCAATGCCTTGAAAAGCATATGAAAAAAGGGTAAAAGTGGTCCCACTAGAAGTCTTTATTTTGTTATATTTCTACTGTTGGCCTACATGTGACAAAGCTTGTAAAGATGAGAAAATTATAAAGTCATCACTTGAAATTATTACTTTAGTCCTCTAAAATCATAAGTAAAAGACTATATCAACCTGCATCATTCAGAAACCACCAATGCCTATACAGTGCTCTCACTTAACAATAGCCTTATATTATAAATCTTTCAGTCTTTGTTCCTTATGACAAAACCTGAAACAATTGTATGTCATTATTTTAATCAATTGTTATCATATCCCATTTCAAGTTAAATACTTAGTCTTTGTAAGTAATTAACAAGAATACAATAATTGAAAACGTTATTAATTTTGCCAGCGTTTTTTTGACTGGTACATTGAGTCAAGCGGAGGTGTTGCTCTCCTCATTTAAGTGACACGGCATCTTGTAAAAGCCACTAATAACTTTTATCCTGATGAGTGCAGTTCATAATAAAATACACGACAACACATGTGTAAACTAAAACAGGCCACTGACAGTTACACTAATAAGGTCATAATGGCCCAGGTTCCTGAAGCCAACAATGCAGAAATGCCCGCAGGCAGCAATCAAAAATGTATCCTAATTATCATGTGAATACTGCATCACCTCTGAAGAATGATAAATTATAAATCCACAACATGGTTCCCCTCTCAGACAGGCATGAGGAAAGATGTGATTTCTTTTGGGGGGGGGGGAGCATTTCTGAAGGCTTGTCATGGAATTATGGAGATAGACATACCATCCACTGCTTACTGTGTAGGGAATATACCTATAACTTTAAATATAGACAGTACCAGTCAAAAGTGCAGACACACCTACTTAATTAAGGGTTTTGCTTAATTTTTACTATTTTCTACATTGTAGAATAATACTGAAGACATCAAAACTATGAAATAACACATATGAAATCATGTAGTAACCAAAAAATGTTAAATACATCAAAATATATTTTAGATTCTTCAAAGTTGCCACCCTTTGCCTTGATGACAGCTTTGCACATGCTTGGCATTCTCTCAACCAGCTTCACCTGGAATGCTTTTCCAACATTCTTGAAGGAGTTCCCACAAATGCTGAGAACTTGCTGGCTGCCTTTCCATCACTCTGCGGTCCAACTCATCCCAAACCATCTCAGTTGGGCTGAGGTTAGGTGATTGTGGAGGATAGGTAATCTGATGCAGCACTCCATCACTCTCCTTCTTGGTTAAATGTCCCTTACACAGCCTGGAGGTGTATTGGGTCATTGTCCTGTTGAAAAACAAATGATAGTGGGACTAAGTGCAAACCAGATGGGATGACATATCGCTGCAGAATACTGTGGTAGCCATGCTGGTTAAGTGTGCCTTGAATTCTAAATAAAATCACTGACAGTGTCACTAGCAAAGCACCCCCACACCACCTCCTCCATGCATCACGGTGAGAACCACACATGCAGAGATCATCCGTTCATCTATTCTGCGTCTCACAAAGACACGGCGGTTGGAACCAAAAATCTTACATTTGGACTCATCAGACCAAAGGACAGAGTTCCACCGGTCTAATGTCCATTGCTCGGGTATTTTGGCCCAAGCAAGTCTCTTCTTATTGGTGTCCTTTATTAATGGTTTCTTTGCAGCAATTCGACCATGAAGGCCTGATTCACATAGTCTCCTCTGAACAGTTGATGTTGATGTGTCTGTTACTTGAACTCTGTGGAGTATTTATTTGGGCTGCAATCTGAGGTGCAGTTAACTCTAATGAACTTATCCTTATCCAGAGGTAACTCTGCCTTCAGATTTTTCCACATACCGGACACCATCACAAACCTGGTGAAGTCGTACTTCCAGGATCTGCAGTTCTGCTTCACCACCTCAGAGTTCACCACCTCATGGCAGTGCCTGAATGTAGGTATAATGGCGGGATGTACCATTTCTCTGTTGGCATTCACAATGGCAATGGAGGTTATCATCAGATCCTCAAAATGGGTTGCTGGTGGACAGCGAGTCGACTCTGGTTTCCGCCTCCCTCCACTCAGAGCCTACATGGACGACATTACAACATTGACCACTACTGTCCCATGCACCAGGAGACTGCTCAGAAAACTCGAGGAGAACATCAGCTGGGCCCGTATGAAGATTAAACCATCCAAGTCACGCAGCATCTCGATTGTGAAGGGAGTACTCTCTGACCTGAAATTCTTCATCGGAGATGACCAAATCCCAACAGTGTCTGAGCAGCCGGTAAAAAGCCTTGGAAGGTGGTATGATGCAAGCCTGAAGGACAAAGACCAGGTGCAACAGCTGTGCAAAGACATCAATAGTAGCCTACAGTCCATCGACAACACCCAGCTACCTGGAAAGTTAAAGGCCTGGTGTCTGCAGTTTGGTCTCCTACCCCGGGTGTTGTGGCCCTTAGCACTGTATGAGGTTCCAATCTCAACAGTGGAGAAGATGGAAAGAGGAGTCACAGGCTACTTAAAGAAGTGGCTCGGAGTTCCACGATGCCTTACCACCATAGGCCTCTATGGAGATGGTGTCCTCAAGCTGCCCCTCACCAGTCTAACAGAGGAATTCAAGTGTGCAAAAACCAGGCTCCAGATGACACTGAATGAATCTCGAGACCCAGTGGTGAGCAACAACGCGCCGACCTTGGCAACTGGGCGAAAATGGAGGCCAGGAAAAGCAGTCCAGGAGGCAACAGCAGCCCTCAGACATGCTGACATTGTGGGTCATGTTCAGCAAGGGAGAGGAGGCCTTGGGCTAACTAGCCGTGCTGCTTGGAGTAAGGCCACTGCACCCGAGCGGCGGAAGATGGTAGTGTGGGAAGTACGCCATCAGGAGGAGGCTGCAAGGTGGGCCAAGGCAGTCTCTCTTGCCAAACAGGGACAGATGATCAGCTGGAAGGATCTGTGGGCCATGAAGGGAGGCGGTTGAGCTTTTCCATCAGAGCAACATATGACGTCCTTCCAACACCAGTTAATCTTCACCAATGGTATGGTGAAGATCCGGACTGTGCCCTCTGTTCCATGCCAGCCAACCTCAGGCACATTCTCACAGGGTGTAAAACAAGCCTCACCCAAGGACGCTACACTTGGCGTCACAACCAAGTCCTTAAAAACCTTGCGTCCGCCCTGGAGGATAAGCGAGCTGCCACCAACTCCCTACCACCCACAGCAGCATCACACTCCTTACGGACAAACTTTGTCCGCGAAGGGGCTAAACCAACGAAGAGCGGCTCTACACCATTAGAGCGAGACCAGCTGTGCTTGGCCCGCGACTGGAAAATGCTAGCTGACATTGGCCGGCAACTTGTGTTTCCTCCGGAGATCGCAACCACCACCCTAAGACCTGACATGGTGCTCTGGTCCCGTTCGCTCAATAAGGTCTTCATCATTGAGCTCACAGTACCCTGGGAGGACTCAGTAGATGAGGCTTATGAGCGAAAACATCTGCGCTATGCTGATCTAGCTGCCGAAGCACGGCATCATGGCTGGAACACAGAAGTCCGACCAGTGGAGGTGGGCTGCAGAGGTTTTGTGGCAACATCTACAACCAGACTGCTTAGAGACCTGGGAATTAAGGGCCAGAGCCAGCATTCGGCAATCAAAGCTGTATCGGAGGCGGCAGAAGGCAGCAGTCAGTGGCTCTGGATGAAGAGGAAAGACCCCAGCTGGGCCCTGAAGTGAGAGGGCCAGGAGGTATGCGGTCAACAATGCTTGACTCAGGGAGGAGGACGCCCCTGCCATGCATAGTCCCATGGGATGTTGGCTATCAACAACAAGGCAACTCCTATGACTAATTGGGAATGGGACGCAAGCGTAGGATTGATCACCCTGTCGCTGGCCGCCTTTGGGGAGGGTGTATAGTGTGAAAGGCCGAAACACCCTAGGAACCAAAGGTACACCACTGACGATGCGCTCCCCAAATTTCACCACGCTCACTGTTCATTAACTCTTGGAAGTGCTTGCACAAAGGATAGTAACATCTCATCCTGTGTTCTTGGAATCTGGGTCTTCCTTCCTTGGGGTGGTCCTCATGAGAGACAGTTTCATCATAGCGCTTGATGGTTTTTGTGACTGCACTGACTGACTTTCATGTCTTAAAGTAATGATGGAATGTGGTTTCCTCTTTGCTTATTTGAGCTGTTCTTGCCATAATATGGACTTGGTATTTTACCAAATAGGGCTATCTTCTGTATACCACCCCTACCTTGTCACAACACAACTGATTGGTTATCTTCTGTATACCACCCCTACCTTGTCACAACACAACTGATTGGTTATCTTCTGTATACCACCCCTACCTTGTCACAACACAACTGATTGGTTATCTTCTGTATACCACCCCTACCTTGTCACAACACAACTGATTGGTTATCTTCTGTATACCACCCCTACCTTGTCACAACACAACTGATTGGCTATCTTCTGTATACCACCCCTACCTTGTCACAACATAACTGATTGGCTATCTTCTGTATACCTCCCCTACCTTGTCACAACACAACTGATTGGCTATCTTCTGTATACCTCCCCTACCTTGTCACAACACAACTGATTGGCTATCTTCTGTATACCTCCCCTACCTTGTCACAACACAACTGATTGGCTATCTTCTGTATACCTCCCTACCTTGTCACAACACAACTGATTGGCTATCTTCTGTATACCTCCCCTACCTTGTCACAACACAACTGATTGGTTATCTTCTGTATACCACCCCTACCTTGTCACAACACAACTGATTGGTTATCTTCTGTATACCACCCCTACCTTGTCACAACACAACTGATTGGTTGTCTTCTGTATATACCACCCTACCTTGTCAAAACACAACTGATTGGTTGTCTTCTGTATACCACCCTACCTTGTCACAACACAACTGATTGGTTGTCTTCTGTATACCACCCTACCTTGTCACAACACAACTGATTGGTTATCTTCTGTATACCACCCTACCTTGTCACAACACAACTGATTGGTTGTCTTCTGTATACCACCCCTACCTTGTCACAACACAACTGATTGGTTATCTTCTGTATACCACCCTACCTTGTCACAACACAACTGATTGGTTGTCTTCTGTATACCACCCCTACCTTGTCACAACACAACTGATTGGTTATCTTCTGTATACCACCCCTACCTTGTCACAACACAACTGATTGGTTATCTTCTGTATACCACCCCTACCTTGTCACAACACAACTGATTGGTTATCTTCTGCATAACACCCCTACCTTGTCACAACACAACTGATTGGCTATCTTCTGTATACCACCCCTACCTTGTCACAACATAACTGATTGGCTATCTTCTGTATACCTCCCCTACCTTGTCACAACACAACTGATTGGCTATCTTCTGTATACCTCCCCTACCTTGTCACAACACAACTGATTGGCTATCTTCTGTATACCACTCCTACCTTGTCACAACACAACTGATTGGTTATCTTCTGTATACCTCCCTTACCTTGTCACAACACAACTGATTGGCTATCTTCTGTATACCTCCCCTACCTTGTCACAACACAACTGATTGGTTATCTTCTGTATACCACCCCTACCTTGTCACAACACAACTGATTGGCTATCTTCTGTATACCACCCTACCTTGTCACAACACAACTGATTGGTTGTCTTCTGTATACCACCCTACCTTGTCACAACACAACTGATTGGTTGTCTTCTGTATACCACCCTACCTTGTCACAACACAACTGATTGGTTATCTTCTGTATACCACCCTACCTTGTCACAACACAACTGATTGGTTATCTTCTGTATACCACCCTACCTTGTCACAACACAACTGATTGGTTGTCTTCTGTATACCACCCCTACCTTGTCACAACACAACTGATTGGTTATCTTCTGTATACCACCCTACCTTGTCACAACACAACTGATTGGTTGTCTTCTGTATACCACCCCTACCTTGTCACAACACAACTGATTGGTTATCTTCTGTATACCACCCCTACCTTGTCACAACACAACTGATTGGTTATCTTCTGCATACCACCCCTACCTTGTCACAACACAACTGATTGGTTATCTTCTGCATAACACCCCTACCTTGTCACAACACAACTGATTGGCTATCTTCTGTATACCACCCCTACCTTGTCACAACATAACTGATTGGCTATCTTCTGTATACCTCCCCTACCTTGTCACAACACAACTGATTGGCTATCTTCTGTATACCTCCCCTACCTTGTCACAACACAACTGATTGGCTATCTTCTGTATACCACCCCTACCTTGTCACAACACAACTGATTGGTTATCTTCTGTATACCTCCCCTACCTTGTCACAACACAACTGATTGGCTATCTTCTGTATACCACCCCTACCTTGTCACAACACAACTGATTGGTTATCTTCTGTATACCTCCCCTACCTTGTCACAACACAACTGATTGGCTATCTTCTGTATACCTCCCTACCTTGTCACAACACAACTGATTGGTTATCTTCTGTATACCACCCCTACCTTGTCACAACACAACTGATTGGCTATCTTCTGTATACCACCCCTACCTTGTCACAACACAACTGATTGGTTATCTTCTGTATACCACCCCTACCTTGTCACAACACAACTGATTGGTTGTCATCTGTATACCACCCTACCTTGTCACAACACAACTGATTGGTTATCTTCTGTATACCTCCCCTACCTTGTCACAACACAACTGATTGGCTATCTTCTGTATACCTCCCCTACCTTGTCACAACACAACTGATTGGTTATCTTCTGTATACCACCCCTACCTTGTCACAACACAACTGATTGGCTATCTTCTGTATACCACCCCTACCTTGTCACAACACAACTGATTGGTTATCTTCTGTATACCACCCCTATCTTGTCACAACACAACTGATTGGTTGTCTTCTGTATACCACCCTACCTTGTCACAACACAACTGATTGGTTGTCTTCTGTATACCACCCTACCTTGTCACAACACAACTGATTGGTTGTCTTCTGTATACCACCCTACCTTGTCACAACACAACTGATTGGTTGTCTTCTGTATACCACCCTACCTTGTCACAACACAACTGATTGGTTGTCTTCTGTATACCACCCTACCTTGTCACAACACAACTGATTGGTTATCTTCTGTATACCACCCTACCTTGTCACAACACAACTGATTGGTTATCTTCTGTATACCACCCTACCTTGTCACAACACAACTGATTGGTTGTCTTCTGTATACCACCCTACCTTGTCACAACACAACTGATTGGTTGTCTTCTGTATACCACCCTACCTTGTCACAACACAACTGATTGGTTGTCTTCTGTATACCACCCTACCTTCTCACAACACAACTGATTGGTTATCTTCTGTATACCACCCTACCTTGTCACAACACAACTGATTGGTTATCTTCTGTATACCACCCTACCTTGTCACAACACAACTGATTGGTTGTCTTCTGTATACCACCCCTACCTTGTCACAACACAACTGATTGGTTATCTTCTGTATACCACCCTACCTTGTCACAACACAACTGATTGGTTATCTTCTGTATACCACCCTACCTTGTCACAACACAACTGATTGGTTATCTTCTGTATACCACCCCTACCTTGTCACAACACAACTGATTGGCTATCTTCTGTATACCACCCCTACCTTGTCACAACACAACTGATTGGTTATCTTCTGCATAACACCCCTACCTTGTCACAACACAACTGATTGGCTATCTTCTGTATACCACCCCTATCTTGTCACAACATAACTGATTGGCTATCTTCTGTATACCTCCCCTACCTTGTCACAACACAACTGATTGGCTATCTTCTGTATACTCCCCTACCTTGTCACAACACAACTGATTGGCTATCTTCTGTATACCTCCCTACCTTGTCACAACACAACTGATTGGTTATCTTCTGTATACCACCCCTACCTTGTCACAACACAACTGATTGGCTATCTTCTGTATACCACCCCTATCTTGTCACAACATAACTGATTGGCTATCTTCTGTATACCTCCCCTACCTTGTCACAACACAACTGATTGGCTATCTTCTGTATACCTCCCCTACCTTGTCACAACACAACTGATTGGCTATGTTCTGTATACCTCCCCTACCTTGTCACAACACAACTGATTGGTTATCTTCTGTATACCACCCCTACCTTGTCACAACACAACTGATTGGTTATCTTCTGTATACCACCCCTACCTTGTCACAACACAACTGATTGGTTATCTTCTGTATACCTCCCCTACCTTGTCACAACACAACTGATTGGCTATCTTCTGTATACCACCCCTACCTTGTCACAACACAACTGATTGGTTATCTTCTGTATACCTCCCCTACCTTGTCACAACACAACTGATTGGCTATCTTCTGTATACCTCCCCTACCTTGTCACAACACAACTGATTGGTTATCTTCTGTATACCACCCCTACCTTGTCACAACACAACTGATTGGCTATCTTCTGTATACCACCCCTACCTTGTCACAACACAACTGATTGGTTATCTTCTGTATACCTCCCCTACCTTGTCACAACTGATTGGCTATCTTCTGTATACCTCCCTACCTTGTCACAACACAACTGATTGGTTATCTTCTGTATACCACCCCTACCTTGTCACAACACAACTGATTGGCTATCTTCTGTATACCACCCCTACCTTGTCACAACACAACTGATTGGTTATCTTCTGTATACCACCCCTACCTTGTCACAACACAACTGATTGGTTGTCTTCTGTATACCACCCTACCTTGTCACAACACAACTGATTGGTTGTCTTCTGTATACCACCCTACCTTGTCACAACACAACTGATTGGTTGTCTTCTGTATACCACCCTACCTTGTCACAACACAACTGATTGGTTGTCTTCTGTATACCACCCTACCTTGTCACAACACAACTGATTGGTTATCTTCTGTATACCACCCTACCTTGTCACAACACAACTGATTGGTCATCTTCTGTATACCACCCTACCTTGTCACAACACAACTGATTGGTTATCTTCTGTATACCACCCCTACCTTGTCACAACACAACTGATTGGTTGTCTTCTGTATACCACCCCTACCTTGTCACAACACAACTGATTGGTTATCTTCTGTATACCACCCCTACCTTGTCACAACACAACTGATTGGCTATCTTCTGTATACCACCCCTACCTTGTCACAACACAACTGATTG
The DNA here is from genome assembly GCF_018296145.1 of Oncorhynchus tshawytscha. Classification (NCBI taxonomy): domain Eukaryota; kingdom Metazoa; phylum Chordata; class Actinopteri; order Salmoniformes; family Salmonidae; genus Oncorhynchus; species Oncorhynchus tshawytscha. The sequence continues at coordinate 74,264,298 of NC_056432.1, forward strand.
GTTATCTTCTGCATAACACCCCTACCTTGTCACAACACAACTGATTGGCTATCTTCTGTATACCACCCCTATCTTGTCACAACACAACTGATTGGCTATCTTCTGTATACCTCCCCTACCTTGTCACAACACAACTGATTGGCTATCTTCTGTATACCTCCCCTACCTTGTCACTTGTCACAACACAACTGATTTGCTATCTTCTGTATACCACCCCTACCTTGTCACAACACAACTGATTGGTTATCTTCTGTATACCTCCCTACCTTGTCACAACACAACTGATTGGCTATCTTCTGTATACCACCCCTACCTTGTCACAACACAACTGATTGGTTATCTTCTGTATACCTCCCCTACCTTGTCACAACACAACTGATTGGCTATCTTCTGTATACCTCCCCTACCTTGTCACAACACAACTGATTGGTTATCTTCTGTATACCACCCCTACCTTGTCACAACACAACTGATTGTCTATCTTCTGTATACCACCCCTACCTTGTCACAACACAACTGATTGGTTATCTTCTGTATACCACCCCTACCTTGTCACAACACAACTGATTGGTTGTCTTCTGTATACCACCCTACCTTGTCACAACACAACTGATTGGTTGTCTTCTGTATACCACCCTACCTTGTCACAACACAACTGATTGGTTATCTTCTGTATACCACCCTACCTTGTCACAACACAACTGATTGGTTATCTTCTGCATAACACCCCTACCTTGTCACAACACAACTGATTGGCTATCTTCTGTATACCACCCCTACCTTGTCACAACATAACTGATTGGCTATCTTCTGTATACCTCCCCTACCTTGTCACAACACAACTGATTGGCTATCTTCTGTATACCTCCCCTACCTTGTCACAACACAACTGATTGGCTATCTTCTGTATACCACCCCTACCTTGTCACAACACAACTGATTGGTTATCTTCTGTATACCTCCCCTACCTTGTCACAACACAACTGATTGGCTATCTTCTGTATACCACCCCTACCTTGTCACAACACAACTGATTGGTTATCTTCTGTATACCTCCCCTACCTTGTCACAACACAACTGATTGGCTATCTTCTGTAACCCACCCCTACCTTGTCACAACACAACTGATTGGTTAAATTCTGTATACCACCCCTACCTTGTCACAACACAACTGATTGTTTGTCTTCTGTATACCACCCTACCTTGTCACAACACAACTGATTGGTTGTCTTCTGTATACCACCCTACCTTGTCACAACACAACTGATTGGTTGTCTTCTGTATACCACCCTACCTTGTCACAACACAACTGATTGGTTATCTTCTGTATACCACCCTACCTTGTCACAACACAACTGATTGGTTATCTTCTGTATACCACCCTACCTTGTCACAACACAACTGATTGGTTGTCTTCTGTATACCACCCCTACCTTGTCACAACACAACTGATTGGTTATCTTCTGTATACCACCCTACCTTGTCACAACACAACTGATTGGTTGTCTTCTGTATACCACCCCTACCTTGTCACAACACAACTGATTGGTTATCTTCTGTATACCACCCCTACCTTGTCACAACACAACTGATTGGTTATCTTCTGTATACCACCCCTACCTTGTCACAACACAACTGATTGGTTATCTTCTGCATAACACCCCTACCTTGTCACAACACAACTGATTGGCTATCTTCTGTATACCACCCCTATCTTGTCACAACATAACTGATTGGCTATCTTCTGTATACCTCCCCTACTTTGTCACAACACAACTGATTGGCTATCTTCTGTATACCTCCCTACCTTGTCACAACACAACTGATTGGCTATCTTCTGTATACCTCCCCTACCTTGTCACAACACAACTGATTGGTTATCTTCTGTATACCACCCCTACCTTGTCACAACACAACTGATTGGCTATCTTCTGTATACCACCCCTACCTTGTCACAACACAACTGATTGGTTATCTTCTGTATACCACCCTACCTTGTCACAACACAACTGATTGGTTATCTTCTGTATACCACCCCTACCTTGTCACAACACAACTGATTGGTTATCTTCTGTATACCTCCCCTACCTTGTCACAACACAACTGATTGGCTATCTTCTGTATACCACCCCTACCTTGTCACAACACAACTGATTGGTTATCTTCTGTATACCTCCTACCTTGTCACAACTGATTGGCTATCTTCTGTATACCACCCCTACCTTGTCACAACACAACTGATTGGTTGTCTTCTGTATACCACCCTACCTTGTCACAACACAACTGATTGGTTGTCTTCTGTATACCACCCTACCTTGTCACAACACAACTGATTGGTTGTCTTCTGTATACCACCCTACCTTGTCACAACACAACTGATTGGTTATCTTCTGTATACCACCCTACCTTGTCACAACACAACTGATTGGTTGTCTTCTGTATACCACCCCTACCTTGTCACAACACAACTGATTGGTTATCTTCTGTATACCACCCCTACCTTGTCACAACACAACTGATTGGTTATCTTCTGTATACCACCCCTACCTTGTCACAACACAACTGATTGGTTATCTTCTGCATAACACCCCTACCTTGTCACAACACAACTGATTGGTTATCTTCTGTATACCACCCCTACCTTGTCACAACACAACTGATTGGTTGTCTTCTGTATACCACCCTACCTTGTCACAACACAACTGATTGGTTGTCTTCTGTATACCACCCTACCTTGTCACAACACAACTGATTGGTTGTCTTCTGTATACCACCCTACCTTGTCACAACACAACTGATTGGTTATCTTCTGTATACCACCCTACCTTGTCACAACACAACTGATTGGTTGTCTTCTGTATACCACCCCTACCTTGTCACAACACAACTGATTGGTTATCTTCTGTATACCACCCCTACCTTGTCACAACACAACTGATTGGTTATCTTCTGTATACCACCCCTACCTTGTCACAACACAACTGATTGGTTATCTTCTGCATAACACCCCTACCTTGTCACAACACAACTGATTGGTTATCTTCTGTATACCACCCTACCTTGTCACAACACAACTGATTGGTTGTCTTCTGTATACCACCCCTACCTTGTCACAACACAACTGATTGGTTATCTTCTGTATACCACCCTACCTTGTCACAACACAACTGATTGGTTGTCTTCTGTATACCACCCCTACCTTGTCACAACACAACTGATTGGTTGTCTTCTGTATACCACCCTACCTTGTCACAACACAACTGATTGGTTGTCTTCTGTATACCACCCTACCTTGTCACAACACAACTGATTGGTTGTCTTCTGTATACCACCCTACCTTGTCACAACACAACTGATTGGTTATCTTCTGTATACCACCCTACCTTGTCACAACACAACTGAGTGGTTGTCTTCTGTATACCACCCCTACCTTGTCACAACACAACTGATTGGTTATCTTCTGTATACCACCCTACCTTGTCACAACACAACTGATTGGTTGTCTTCTGTATACCACCCCTACCTTGTCACAACACAACTGATTGGTTATCTTCTGTATACCACCCTACCTTGTCACAACACAACTGATTGGTTATCTTCTGTATACCACCCCTACCTTGTCACAACACAACTGATTGGCTATCTTCTGTATACCACCCCTACCTTGTCACAACACAACTGATTGGTTATCTTCTGTATACCACCCTACCTTGTCACAACACAACTGATTGGTTATCTTCTGTATACCACCCCTACCTTGTCACAACACAACTGATTGGTTATCTTCTGTATACCTCCCCTACCTTGTCACAACACAACTGATTGGCTATCTTCTGTATACCACCCCTACCTTGTCACAACACAACTGATTGGTTATCTTCTGTATACCTCCCCTACCTTGTCACAACTGATTGGCTATCTTCTGTATACCACCCCTACCTTGTCACAACACAACTGATTGGCTATCTTATGTATACCACCCCTACCTTGTCACAACACAACTGATTGGTTATCTTCTGTATACCTCCCCTACCTTGTCACAACACAACTGATTGGCTATCTTCTGTATACCACCCCTACCTTGTCACAACACAACTGATTGGTTATCTTCTGTATACCTCCCTACCTTGTCACAACACAACTGATTGGCTATCTTCTGTATACCACCCCTACCTTGTCACAACACAACTGATTGGTTATCTTCTGTATACCTCCCCTACCTTGTCACAACACAACTGATTGGCTATCTTCTGTATACCACCCCTACCTTGTCACAACACAACTGATTGGTTATCTTCTGTATACCTCCCCTACCTTGTCACAACACAACTGATTGGCTATCTTCTGTATACCTCCCCTACCTTGTCACAACACAACTGATTGGTTATCTTCTGTATACCACCCCTACCTTGTCACAACACAACTGATTGGCTATCTTCTGTATACCACCCCTACCTTGTCACAACACAACTGATTGGTTATCTTCTGTATACCTCCCCTACCTTGTCACAACACAACTGATTGGCTATCTTCTGTATACCACCCCTACCTTGTCACAACACAACTGATTGGTTATCTTCTGTATACCTCCCCTACCTTGTCACAACACAACTGATTGGCTATCTTCTGTATACCACCCCTACCTTGTCACAACACAACTGATTGGTTATCTTCTGTATACCTCCCCTACCTTGTCACAACACAACTGATTGGCTATCTTCTGTATACCACCCCTACCTTGTCACAACACAACTGATTGGTTAAATTCTGTATACCACCCCTACCTTGTCACAACACAACTGATTGGTTGTCTTCTGTATACCACCCTACCTTGTCACAACACAACTGATTGGTTGTCTTCTGTATACCACCCTACCTTGTCACAACACAACTGATTGGTTGTCTTCTGTATACCACCCTACCTTCTCACAACACAACTGATTGGTTATCTTCTGTATACCACCCTACCTTGTCACAACACAACTGATTGGTTATCTTCTGTATACCACCCTACCTTGTCACAACACAACTGATTGGTTGTCTTCTGTATACCACCCCTACCTTGTCACAACACAACTGATTGGTTATCTTCTGTATACCACCCTACCTTGTCACAACACAACTGATTGGTTGTCTTCTGTATACCACCCCTACCTTGTCACAACACAACTGATTGGTTATCTTCTGTATACCACCCCTACCTTGTCACAACACAACTGATTGGTTATCTTCTGTATACCACCCCTACCTTGTCACAACACAACTGATTGGTTATCTTCTGCATAACACCCCTACCTTGTCACAACACAACTGATTGGCTATCTTCTGTATACCACCCCTACCTTGTCACAACATAACTGATTGGCTATCTTCTGTATACCTCCCCTACCTTGTCACAACACAACTGATTGGCTATCTTCTGTATACCTCCCCTACCTTGTCACAACACAACTGATTGGCTATCTTATGTATACCACCCCTACCTTGTCACAACACAACTGATTGGTTATCTTCTGTATACCTCCCCTACCTTGTCACAACACAACTGATTGGCTATCTTCTGTATACCACCCCTACCTTGTCACAACACAACTGATTGGTTATCTTCTGTATACCTCCCCTACCTTGTCACAACACAACTGATTGGCTATCTTCTGTATACCACCCCTACCTTGTCACAACACAACTGATTGGTTATCTTCTGTATACCTCCCCTACCTTGTCACAACACAACTGATTGGCTATCTTCTGTATACCTCCCCTACCTTGTCACAACACAACTGATTGGTTATCTTCTGTATACCACCCCTACCTTGTCACAACACAACTGATTGGCTATCTTCTGTATACCACCCCTACCTTGTCACAACACAACTGATTGGTTATCTTCTGTATACCACCCTACCTTGTCACAACACAACTGATTGGTTATCTTCTGTATACCACCCCTACCTTGTCACAACACAACTGATTGGTTATCTTCTGTATACCTCCCCTACCTTGTCACAACACAACTGATTGGCTATCTTCTGTATACCACCCCTACCTTGTCACAACACAACTGATTGGTTATCTTCTGTATACCTCCCCTACCTTGTCACAACTGATTGGCTATCTTCTGTATACCTCCCCTACCTTGTCACAACACAACTGATTGGTTATCTTCTGTATACCACCCCTACCTTGTCACAACACAACTGATTGGCTATCTTCTGTATACCACCCTACCTTGTCACAACACAACTGATTGGTTGTCTTCTGTATACCACCCCTACCTTGTCACAACACAACTGATTGGTTGTCTTCTGTATACCACCCTACCTTGTCACAACACAACTGATTGGTTATCTTCTGTATACCACCCTACCTTGTCACAACACAACTGATTGGTTATCTTCTGTATACCACCCTACCTTGTCACAACACAACTGATTGGTTATCTTCTGTATACCACCCCTACCTTGTCACAACACAACTGATTGGTTATCTTCTGTATACCACCCCTACCTTGTCACAACACAACTGATTGGTTGTCTTCTGTATACCACCCCTACCTTGTCACAACACAACTGATTGGTTATCTTCTGTATACCACCCCTACCTTGTCACAACACAACTGATTGGCTATCTTCTGTATACCACCCCTACCTTGTCACAACACAACTGATTGGTTATCTTCTGCATAACACCCCTACCTTGTCACAACACAACTGATTGGCTATCTTCTGTATACCACCCCTATCTTGTCACAACATAACTGATTGGCTATCTTCTGTATACCTCCCCTACCTTGTCACAACACAACTGATTGGCTATCTTCTGTATACCTCCCCTACCTTGTCACAACACAACTGATTGGTTATCTTCTGTATACCACCCCTACCTTGTCACAACACAACTGATTGGCTATCTTCTGTATACCACCCCTACCTTGTCACAACACAACTGATTGGTTGTCTTCTGTATACCACCCTACCTTGTCACAACACAACTGATTGGTTGTCTTCTGTATACCACCCTACCTTGTCACAACACAACTGATTGGTTGTCTTCTGTATACCACCCTACCTTGTCACAACACAACTGATTGGTTGTCTTCTGTATACCACCCTACCTTGTCACAACACAACTGATTGGTTATCTTCTGTATACCACCCTACCTTGTCACAACACAACTGATTGGTTATCTTCTGTATACCACCCCTACCTTGTCACAACACAACTGATTGGTTATCTTCTGTATACCACCCCTACCTTGTCACAACACAACTGATTGGTTATCTTCTGTATACCACCCCTACCTTGTCACAACACAACTGATTGGTTGTCTTCTGTATACCACCCCTACCTTGTCACAACACAACTGATTGGTTATCTTCTGTATACCACCCCTACCTTGTCACAACACAACTGATTGGCTATCTTCTGTATACCACCCCTACCTTGTCACAACACAACTGATTGGTTATCTTCTGCATAACACCCCTACCTTGTCACAACACAACTGATTGGCTATCTTCTGTATACCACCCCTATCTTGTCACAACATAACTGATTGGCTATCTTCTGTATACCTCCCCTACCTTGTCACAACACAACTGATTGGCTATCTTCTGTATACCTCCCCTACCTTGTCACAACACAACTGATTGGCTATCTTCTGTATACCTCCCCTACCTTGTCACAACACAACTGATTGGTTATCTTCTGTATACCACCCCTACCTTGTCACAACACAACTGATTGGCTATCTTCTGTATACCACCCCTACCTTGTCACAACACAACTGATTGGTTATCTTCTGTATACCACCCCTACCTTGTCACAACACAACTGATTGGTTGTCTTCTGTATACCACCCTACCTTGTCACAACACAACTGATTGGTTGTCTTCTGTATACCACCCTACCTTGTCACAACACAACTGATTGGTTATCTTCTGTATACCACCCCTACCTTGTCACAACACAACTGATTGGTTATCTTCTGTATACCACCCCTACCTTGTCACAACACAACTGATTGGTTATCTTCTGTATACTACCCCTACCTTGTCACAACACAACTGATTGGTTATCTTCTGTATACTACCCCTACCTTGTCACAACACAACTGATTGGTTATCTTCTGTATACTACCCCTACCTTGTCACAACACAACTGATTGGTTATCTTCTGTATACTACCCCTACCTTGTCACAACACAACTGATTGGTTATCTTCTGTATACCACCCTACCTTGTCACAACAGATTGGCTAGCTTCTGTATACCTCCCCTACCTTGTCACAACTGATTGGTTATCTTCTGTATACCTCCCCTACCTTGTCACAACACAACTGATTGGTTATCTTCTGTATACCACCCTACCTTGTCACAACTGATTGGTTATCTTCTGTATACCTCACCTACCTTGTCACAACTGATTGGTTATCTTCTGTATACCTCCCCTACCTTGTCACAACACAACTGATTGGTTATCTTCTGTATACCACCCTACCTTGTCACAACTGATTGGTTATCTTCTGTATATCCCCCTACCTTGTCACAACACAACTGATTGGTTATCTTCTGTATACCTCCCCTACCTTGTCACAACACAACTGATTGGTTTTCTTCTGTATACCCCCCCTACCTTGTCACAACACAACTGATTGGTTATCTTCTGTATACCTCCCCTACCTTGTCACAACAGATTGGCTTAAATGCATTAAGAAGGAAAGACATTCCACAAATTAACTTTTAACAAGGCAAACCTGTTAATGGAAATGCATTCCAGGTGTCTACCTTATGAAGCTGGTTGAGAGAAAGCCCTTGTGCAAAGCTGCCATCAAGACAAAGGGCAGCTACTTTGAAGAATCTCAAATATAAAATAGATTTTGATTTGTTTAACACTTTTTTGATTATTACATATGTGTCATTTCATAGTTTTGTTGTCTTCACTATTATTCTACCATGTAGAAAATAGCAAAAATAAAGAAAATGAGTAGGTTAGTCCAAACTTTTGACTGGTACTGTATATATAATATTACTGTAAATAGTATATTACATTTGATTACATCAATTATATTTAAATTGACCTGATTTGTTTTGAATAATAATTGCAATACACAAGCAATGAATGGTTACTGGTTTAGGATGTTGCATATCATAGCCTTCTGTGATTGTACACAATGTAAACAGGAAACAACAATATTGGCAGAGTTGTCCATTTTGAGGGGCAGGGTGGACTCACAGCACTTAAGTCTCCTTCCTAATGGGTCTGGTAAATCATTTAGGATCTTAAATCAGCCATTAACTACATTACAGCCGCTTCAGACGGCCCTAATGTGGGTCTGATGACAGCTGGGATATCCCTGTCGCGAGCCAAATGACCCATTTATCCTTTTTAAGCCTATTCAATTTTAAATAATTAAATAATGTCACAATACAGAGTATTGTCACACATTGTGCTTTTGTTTGTATTGTTTTGGATAACAAGTGTGTGCTTGCCTGTATTAATTCCCTTTAACCTGATGTAGCAGGCATAAGAGAAGCGCCTGAGCGGAGTTCCCACATTCGGTTTTCAGCGGAAAAGGAAGCTAGGTTGAAAATAGCTGTATTCCTGAAAACTGGAATATGCAACTCGACTGAGGCTAATTCCCTTTGCTGTGAGGGGTCTGTCTTGTGGCTTGTTGGCTTTGCCAAAACATACACAGCTTCCGCAGAGTCTTTCCACACACACCCCCATCCACACACGTGCTAACTAACACACTGTACACACAATTGAATGTAGGAGACAGATAGGCCATCTTTGGAACATCAAGATCGAGAAAATACAGTGCATTCGGAAAGTATTCAGACCCCTTGACTTTTTCCACATTTTGTTATGTTAGACTTATTCTAAAATGGAATAAATAAATAAAATGTCCTCAATCTACACACAATACCACATAATGACAAAGCGAAAACAGGTTTTTAGAAATGTTTGCATATTTCTAAAAAATACAATTTCTTACTTAAGTATTCAGACCCTTTGCTATAAGACTCGAAATTGAGCTCAGGTGCATCATGTTTCCATTGATCATCCGTGAGATGTTTCTACAACTTGATTGGAGTCCACCTGTGGTACATTCAATTGATTGGACAATGTTTGGAAAGTCACACACCTATCTATATAAGGTCCCACAGTTGAAAGTGCATGTCAGAGAAAAAACCAAGCCATGAGGTTTAAGGAATTGTCCGTAGAGCTCCAAGACAGGATTGTGTCAAGTCACAGATCTGGGAAAGGATACCAAAACATTTCTGCAGCATTGAAGGTCCCCAAGAACACAATGCTTCCATCATTCTTAAATTGAAGAAGTTTGTAACCACCAAGACTCTTCCCAGAACTGGCCGCTCGGCCAAACTGAGCAATCGGGAGAGAAGAGGAGGTGAAGGGAGGTGAACAAGAACCTGATGGTCACTCTCACAGAGCTGCAGAGTTGCTCTGTGGAGATGGGAGAACTTTCCAGAAGGACAACCATATCTGCAGCACTCTAACAATCAGGCCTTTATGGTAGAGTGGCCAGACTGAAGCCACTCCTCAGTAAAAGGCACATGACAGCCTGCTTGGAGTTTTCCAAAAGACACCTAAAGACTCTAAGACCATGAAAAAGAAGATTCTCTGATCTGATGAAACCAAGATTGAACTATTTGGCCTGAATTCCAAGCGTCACGTCTGGAGGAAATCTAGCTGACCATCCCTACGGTGAAGCATGGTGGTGGCAGCATCATGCTGTGGGGATATTTTTCAGCAGCAGGGACTGGGAGACTAGTCAGGATCGAGGGAAACATGACCAGAGCAAAGTACAAAAGAGATCCTTGATGAAAACCTGCTCCAGAGAAGAATGGGAGAAACTCCGCAAATACAGGTGTGCCAAGCTTGTAGCGTCATACCAGAGAAGACTTGACGCTGCAATTGCTGCCAAAGGTGCTTCAACAAAGTACTGAGTAAATGTGATATTTCTAAAAAAAAATGTTTTATATATATATACTACCATTCAAAAGTTTGGGGTTACTTAGAAATTCTGTTTTTTGAAAGAAAAGCACATTTTTTGTCTATTAAAATGACATCCAATTGATCAGAAATACAGTGTAGAAATTGTTAATGTTGTAAATTACTATTGTAGCTGGAAACGGCAGATTTTTAATGGCATAGGCGTACAGAGGCCCATTATCAGCAACCATCACGCCATTGCAGCTTCATTAAATAGTACCCACTAAACACCAGTCTCAACGTCAATAGCAAAGAAGTGACTCCGGGATGCTGCCTTCGAGGCAGAGTTGCAAAGGAAACGCCATATATCAGACTGGCCAATAAAAATAAAAGATTAAGATGGGCAAAAGAACACAGACACTGGACAGAGGAACTCTGCCTAGAAGGCCAGCATCCAGGAGTCGCCTCTTCACTGTTGAAGTTGAGACTGGTGTTTTGCGGGTACTATTTAATGAAGCTGCCAGTTGATGACTTGTGAGGCGTCTGTTTCTCAAACTAGAGACTCTCATGTACGTGTCCTCATGCTCAGTTGTGCACCGGGGCCTCCCACTCCTCTTTCTATTTGGTTAGGGACAGTTTGGGCTGTTCTGTGAAGGGAGTAGTACACAGCGTTGTACCAGATCTTCAGTTTCTTGGCAATTTCTCGCATGGAATAAGCCTTCATTTCTCAGATCAAGAATAGACTGGCGAGTTTCAGAAGAAAGTTCTTTGTTTCTGGACATTTTGAGCCTGTAACCGAACCCACAAATGCTGATGCTCCAGATACTCAACTAGTCTTAAGAAGGCCAGTTTTATTGCTTCTTTAATAAGAACAACAGTTTTCAGCTGTGCTAACATAATTGCAAAAGGGTTTTCTAATGATCAATTAGCCTTTTAAAATGATAAACTTGGATTAGCTAACACAACGTGCCATAAGCGCGAACCACTGCTTTTAATCAGGGCAAGGTGACCGGAAACATGACCAAATACAAACAGTGTAACTATTCCCTCCGCAAGGCAATCAAACAAGCTAAGCGTCAGTATAGAGACAAAGTAGAGTCGCAACTCAATGGCTCAGACACAAGAGGTATGTGGCAGGGTCTACAGTCAATCACGGATTACAAAAAGAAAACCAGCCCCGTCGCGGACCAGGATGTCTTGCTCCCAGGCGGACTAAACAACTTCTTTGCTCGCTTTGAGGACAATACAGTGCCACTGACATGGCCCGCTACCAAAACCTGCGGATTCTCCTTCACTGCAGCCGACGTGAGTAAAACATTTAAACGTGTTAACCCTCACAGGGCTGCAGGCCCAGACGGCATCCCCAGCCGCATCCTCAGAGCATGCGCAGACCAGCTGGCTGGTGTGTTTTTGTGGTGTCAGGAAAATAACCTCACACTAAACATCAACAAAACAAAACAAAGGAGATGATCGTGGACTTCAGGAAACAGCAGAGGGAGCACCCCCCTATCCACATCGATGGGACAGTAGTGGAGAGGGTAGTAAGTTTTAAGTTCCTCTGCGTACACATCACGGACAAACTGAATTGGTCCACCCACACAGACAGCGTGGTGAAGAAGGCGCAGCAGTGCCTCTTCAACCTCAGGAGGCTGAAGAAATTCGGCTTGTCACCAAAAGCACTCACAAACTTCTACAGATGCACAATCGAGAGCATCCTGTTGGGCTGTATCACTGCCTGGTACGGCAACTGCTCCGCCCACAACCGTAAGGCTCTCCAGAGGGTAGTGAGGTCTGCACAACGCATCACCGGGGACAAACTACCTGCCCTCCAGGACACCTACACCGCCCGATTTCACAGGAAGGCCATAAAGATCATCAAGGACAACAACCACCCGAGCCACTGCCTGTTCACCCCGCTATCATCCAGAAGGCGAGGTCAGTACAGGTGTATCAAAGCAGGGACCGAGAGACTGAAAAACAGCTTCTATCTCAAGGCCATCAGACTGTTAAACAGCCACCACTAACATTGAGTGGCTGCTGCCAACATACTGACTCAACTCCAGCCACTTTAATAATGTAAAAATGTATGAAAAATGTATCACTAGCCACTTTAAACAATGCCACTTCATATAATGTTTACATACCCTACATTACTCTTGTCATATGTATATACTGTACCCGATACCATCTACTGCATCTTGCCTATGCCGTTCTGTACCATCACTCATTCATATATCTTTATGTACATATTCTTTATCCCTTTACACTTGTGTGTATAAGGTAGTTGTTGTGAAATTGTTAGGTTAGATTACTCGTTGGTTATTACTGCATTGTCGGAACTAGAAGCACAAGCATTTCGCTACACTCGCATTAACATCTGCTAACCATGTGTATGTGACAAATAAAATTTTATCTGGAGTGATGGTTGCTGACAATGGGCCTCTGTACACCTATGTAGATATTCCATTAAAGAATCTGCTGTTTCCAGCTACAAGTCATTTACAAAATTAACAATGTCTACACTGTATTTCTGATCAATTTGATGTTATTTTAATGGACAAAAAAAAGTGCTTTTCTTTCAAAAACATGGACATTTCTAGGTGACCCCAAACTTTTGAACGGTAGTGTATATACAGTTGCAAAAATGTCTAAACACCTGTTTTGATTTGTCATTTTGGGGTATTGTGTATAGTTTGATGGGGGGGGGGAAAAAACATTTAATCCATTTTAGAATAAGGCTGTAATGTAACAAAATGTGAAAAAAAGTTAAGGGATCTGCATACTTTCCGAATGCACTGGAGACTAATGAAGGTCAGCAAAAGTGCACATACAGTTCAATTAAAGTCATTCAACAAGACCAAACATAATTACATTTGTAATCCAAAATACCTCAATTAAAATATAATTTTACGGAACATTTAAAATGATAGTGTGATGCTGAAAAACTGAAACAATCATATACAATTTATTAAAGTTATGTTATTATTTTCTTGTCAGGTTGCTCACTAAGAAATATTGTATGTTGGTTTCTGCTGTGACACAGTGAAATAACAGAGACAATAAAAGGGTGTGTGTTGTATCACTTACAGGTGCTACAATCTTGCCAGTCTGGCCGACCTGCATGTCATTGGGGACGTAGCCAGCATCCACAGCAGCTCTGGAAGCCCCCCACTGCATTCACAACATACAGCAGGTTATTAATACACATGATCATACCACGCAGTTACACACAGACAACTGACCTCACACTCTTTCCACTGTCCCTCACACATGCACCCACTCACTCTCAAAGATTCTCTCTCTCCTTCTCTCTGATGTACACACACATGCACCCACTCACTCTCAAAGATTCTCTCTCTCCTTCTCTCTGATGTACACACACATGCACCCACTCACTCTCAAAGATTCTCTCTCTCCTTCTCTCTGATGTAACACACATGGTTATTTATACCTGCAGCACCCATTTTGTCAGCGAGGTCGTACAGTAGTTTGATGTTCTCACCGCTCTCCAGCCCTCGTCCTAATGGGACAAAGAAATCAAGTGCTTGGTCACAATGACCTAACAGAATGAGAGGTCAGGGAATGTGAATGACACATTGGCTGAAGCAGTCAGACAGTGTAAAGCTAAGCCCTTACCTCCGGACACCACCACTTTGGCACTAGTGAGCTCTGGTCATTCGCTCTTGGTCAGGCTCTGCTTAAGTCATTCTGACATCCCCGCAGGAGAGGGTGAGGCAACTGCAACAGAACGGACAGACATAACAAAAAATCTATCTCAAAACGCAGCTAATTTAAATGTGCAAAATATTCTTTACACTAGCATCTGAATATGCTGCTCGGGAGCCATAATCAGGTATTGAAAACATTACTGTTATGATGAGAGACAGAGAAAGGTTACTGAGTGGCGCTGCTGTCAACAGTGTAATGGAAGAGTACTGTACCCTGTTCAGTAGCAGCACTGCCTCCCTCCGCAGCAGCAGGTTCAAAGGAAGTTCCCCTCACTGTGAACACCTTGACTTTCTCATTGCACTTCACTGTGGCCCGGGCATTACCTGTAGTACAGACACCACGTAAAGTAACACCACATGCAATGTGTTTGCTTGGTTAAATTAAGATATATTCTCAGAGCAAAAACCCTCAATATAAGAAAAAGGTTTTTTAAAATTTGGGGATCTAATAAAGCTTTTGGGTTTTTACATGCGATGCAATTCAGGCAATTCTATAAAATACAATGACAAATGTTCACAGTAATAATTAAAAACATGAAAGAACAGACTTGCATTGTAATTATTTGCATTGTAAGAACTTGCATTGTATGAAGCTAGGGCGGTTCCTGGCATAGGCATTGTGTATTACTAATTGGACTGTCTGACAACACCAAAACATCCAAGTGTAAGACCTTTGTCTGGCAAAAATGCAGCAGCAAAATGGTTAAAAACCCCCACTGAATTTCCAACCAGGAAGAGTCAGGCTCTTGCCAAAGTTTAAGTGGATCATTTTAAATCAGACCCATCTATATTTTATGATTATAATGTGCCCAATCAAAATATGATCTGAGCTTATTCTTCTTCAGGGAGGCTTTTAGGCTTTCAGACTGACAGCTGGGATGACTAGGGTGGATCTCTGTAGTCATTAAGAGGTCAGAAACAACAACAACATGAACTATTATAGCCTCATCACTTTACTAATGAATATAGAACAATCATCTCCATTTAACCCCTGACCCCAGCCCATTAGCAGAGCACTACACCAATACTGAAATCTATCCAATCATTTATTCTGCTGTTTACGTATGCATTATAGGTAGTGCTAAGAACAGGCCTGCAGCGATAAGAAACTATGTTGTAATGCATAATAATTAGTGTACTTACAAAATATTTGGGGTCATTTTATACCTCAATGGAATAGTTGTTAATTATAAAAGATATTACAACAGGAATGTCACCAGCGTAAATGGTTCTAACGAAGGTGTCTTGAGATTTGACCTTGGTGATGTCAGAGAGTTACAACATCCAGCTTGGCTGACACTCTGGGAAGGAGATTCTGTTGAGCATAATAAGGTATTGAGAAGATATTCTTTAATTCAACCATATCACCCTGTGGATCTCTCAGGACACAGAGGTGATGGGGAGGTTGATTGTTTTAAAATGGGAATGTTTCTCAACATTTTAAGGACTTGGCAAAGTTTGGTACAATAAAGACCAAATTGAAACTATTACAAATAATGTGTCCCTACAGAAACAGTTTAAAGTAGATGATGTCAATAATGCTATAGTACCATGACGGATACAAACTGCCCTCTGTGAGTTGGATAAAACTAGCTTGGGCTACGGAGACTCAAATACAAAACTGTGTGAAGTTTAGCCCAAGGATGGACAATGGAATTCAAAGTCATCTTTAACAAATGATTGCTGATGATGTTTTTAGTAAAATTAATTAAATCAAATACCAGACAGTATTAGGATGCATCATCTACAACACATTCATCTACTCAGGGAAATTGAGACCAGACAACCCAGCCTCAGTCAATATGAGTTGGATTACAATACATAAGATATTGTTTAATGCATCCTAATTCAACAGAAATAGCATTAGATCAGCAAGTTGACAGTTCTATTGCAGAATGACAGATTACTGGGGTAGTAATTGAGGGGTAGTACTACACTTACTGGGTAAAATTGGAAGGAAAAAAAACTTTCAGAAGCATTAAAGCATAATGTTTAAAAATGATGATAAAGATGATAAAAGATGATAGATTTCATGCATGTCTGGATACATAATAAAATAAACTTCCCATGATAAGGAAGGATATGATCATTATATAGCTATTAATAATATGGGGGAAATGCAGACATGTGAACACTGTTGTGTTACAGTCAGTAACTCACCTTCCCAAAAGCAGAAGCTCCTGCACAGATGTGTGTGAAGTTGAACTGTTTCTGGGAAGCAAGAATCAAAGGAGTCAATTCCTCTGTATGGAGAAAAGAGGACCAGGGTTAAAGTACATATTTAGACCAAAAGAAAGTATCATGCCATTCCATCATTCCAAGAGTAAATATCAGGGCCTCCCGGGTGGCGTAGTGGTTAAGGGCGCTGTACTGCAGCGCCAGCTGTGCCATCAGAGACTCTGGGTTCGCAACCGGGAGGTCTGTGGGGCGACACACAATTGGCCTAGAGTCGTCCGGGTTAGGGAGGGCTTGGCCGGTATGGATGTCCTTGTCACATCGCGCACCAGCGACTCCTGTGGCGGGCCGGGCACGGTTTACGGTGTTTCCTCCCACACATTGGTGCGGCTGGCTTCCGGGTTGGATGCGCGCTCTGTTAAGTAGCAGTGCGGCTTGGTTAGGTTGTGTATCGGAGGGTGCATGAAATAAAGAGTTAACCATACCAGCCAGCTGTATATCATGAAAGAGCTACATTGTACTGCACAAGGGTGACATATGTACGAAATACCACAATAAAACATAACTTCCATTGATGTATGACTGAACAGCTGTTAGGGCAGGAGTAGCCAACCATCCTCCAGCAGAGCTGGGTGTATGCAGGTTTTTGCTCCAGCCTTCCTGAAACACACCTGATTCTACTCACCAGAATCATGATTAGCCTAGCTGAAATTAGGTGCATTAGTGTAGGGTTGGCCTGGTCTCTCTTGCAAAAGAGATGTTTAATCTCAATGAGACCAACCTGGTAAAATAAAGGTTTAATTAAAAAAGTTGCATGCACACCGGTAGCTCTCCAGATAAGAGGGGTTGCCACCTCTGTGGGGCATTGCAGTGACAGTCCTACCTTGGCACAGTTGGTTCCAGCCACCAGGCAGGTGACCTCTCCTCCCACCTTGCTGGCAGCAGTAATGATGTTCAGTGTGATGGCTTTGAGCTGGTTGTTGTTGTGCTCTGCTATTACCAGAGTACTCTGAAACCTTTGGACCAGACAGGGCTGCAGGAGAGAACACTACCAATCTCCATTATGAAACTGCTTTATAAAGAAGATGATTGTCAATAACTACTATTTTGGTCTTGAATGATAAACTAGACAGCGGGCTTAGAGCACATTATCAGACTGGCTCTAGCAAGTTAAGTGTAAACAGTAGTGTGTACAATGGTCAATATAAAACACACTGTGCACGACAGGGAAAAAAGGCTATATGAAATACGTTTGTCGAACAACAAAAGGAAGGCTATAGCCATGTCAGGTCAACTGTGTGTTTTGTCCTCCAAGATAACAAAATCACTTGCTAGTTTAGTTTAACCCAAGTCAAGTGACACACTGTACTGTAGCTAGTTATGTTCCCACAATCTGGATTAGTTTCATGCTCTACTCTGACACGATAACAGTTAATAGTTTCACTGTATGTAGCTAACAGTGCAGTTGCAAATTAGAGTGAAAGTATGTTGTCGACATGCCAGGTCCTCAACTGACCTCAGTAAGACTTCAGTCAGACTAGCCAACTAGACGTTGGTGACAATCTGAAACGGTAGAAGAAATTGCTGCATTTGTCAACACTGGAGTTTTACATACCAATTGTCCCAAACTTCTTCTGTTTATTGTTGTAAACATAACTGGCTAGCTTTCTAGCTAATCAGCTAAAATCTTGCTAGCTATTTGTCTTGATCTAAACAAAGTGACAGTTGAGAGGCATCAGTTAATTCTCCACTCTTGTATCTCGCGAGAACAATGTAGTCTGATCTCTCTTTCACTTGAAACAGTGAACTCAGAGAATAGCCCTATCTAATCATTTCATTATGAATTCAAAGGCCCTTTTAAAGTGCAAAAGACCAGGGATTTGAGAATGCATGTACTGTAGGCTATAAAATACATGATGTAAGCATTCCATTCCATCCATAGACATAAACTTTTATATTTAATTGGAAAAATACAGGCTGATGTAAAATACGGCAACCAAAAGGTCATAAATAAACCTGTGAATTATCTGGAATTATATAATGAGAGCCCTATACTCCAAAATTCCGAGACAATGAAAGGAACCTACCTACATTGTATAAATTTGATTTATGAAATAGAACAAATTCATTACAGAGACTTTGTGGATACATTTTACTAAAACTAAAAATCAGGTACCAGTCTAGAGTGGCTCACTGCGCTGCTCTCCTGTCCCGTCATGAAGCAGTAAAATTGTACTTCTAATGTTCCTCCAGTAGGTGTCCTTGTTGTTCTCGAGTAGATGGATGAACTGATTCACATGGTGTCAGGTGTCATGACGGGTTGTCTCTGTGCATTCTCCTCTGTCCCAGGAAAAACATGCAATTTACTGCTTACTCCTGCTAATTCCAATTCCAATGTAGGCCTAATAAAAGTGTACAGATTTAAAATAATTAACAGTAATTGTCAGGAAATAATGCATCAACCAAAAAAGCTCACCATAAACGTAGGCAAATATCCAAACCCCAAAATACCTTAGAATTACCTATTGCATTCCAACAAATAACCTACTGTTTCAAAATAAATAAACACTTTGAACTATCTAATTCTTTAAAATCTCTAGTGAGACTTGATATGACAGTGGGAATATGTTATGTGGGACGAATGGATGTCCAGTTTTACGCGTGACGTCAGAGAGTGTGTGGGACACTGCAGCGCCTCTTCCCGGGGCCGTCCCACAGTCCGAACTGAAGTTATCAGACAGCCAGGCACAGGCTACTCACCTCCCTCCTTCCTCCTCTTCTTCTCCTTCTTACTTCTTTTCTGCATCTTATCGCAATCCCGTCATCATTCCTGTATGGTGGATATTATTTTCAACTCTTCTTTCTTGGGTGATATGGGGGATCATTCCAAAAGTAAGTGCCATTTTTTTGCATGTATTTTTATCCGCTTTTCCCAGTGTTGTAGATTACCCTACAAATCGTAGCCTCTGAAATTAAAACATATTCTATTATCGCATTCAAATGCCATCGTATTTCATACATTTATTTGCATAAAACAAATATAATATATTCGTATTGGTATTGTTTTATTAACCATAATGCAGACTTTTTCTTGTTTATAGTTAATTTTATTTTACATTTATTTTAAAACGATTGTGCGTAATTTCAGAACAGGTTTTAGTCATTGGAATGTAATACAGTGAGAAACTGGGAATATTTCGCTCTGTATAAGACCATTTAAGACGAAGAAGTGACATGTAGGCCAAAAAGTGTGATTTAAGGTGTCATTAACTGTGTACATGGGAAAGAATGGTTACAATGTCTGTGCTCTGCAGAGAAGTCCGGATTCGCGATGTGTGTAGGCTGTGGAAGTCAGATACATGACCAGTACATTCTGAGAGTTTCCCCGGACCTGGAGTGGCATGCAGCCTGTCTGAAGTGTGCAGAGTGCAACCAGTACCTGGATGAGACATGCACTTGCTTCGTACGGGACGGAAAAACCTATTGCAAAAGAGATTATGTAAGGTAGGGATTGAAATTCTTTGGAAATAATCTGTTAGTGATTGAATGTAATTTTAACGTTGGTGTGAATGAGGAGGTAGCCTACAAACTAATATATTGTATATCCATATACATGCAAGACTTGTACCTAAATCACAGAGGCTTATTAGGCCTAAAAATACAAATATCCTTGTTTTGGAAGGTTTATAAAAAAAGTGTGCTCAGTCTGTGTAATTCAATGCTAAATGTATCTGTAGTTCATCGCTTTTCCACAATTAAAATAGTTCGTTCAAGTTAGCTTTTATACTTTGATCCTGGCTAAACAATGCACAGTAATATTTATCTTAGCCTTGTTTCTGACGTTCGAAGTAGACCTAGTAATGTAAAACTTGGAATAAAAACTGCAGTAACAACAAATCAAATGGCTGTTAGAAGTTGTTGTTTAATTCAATACATTTTTTTGTTTCATTTACTCCTTGCAGGTTATTTGGAATAAAATGTGCAAAATGTAACCTGGGATTCAGCAGCAGTGATTTGGTGATGCGAGCCCGGGACAACGTGTACCACATCGAGTGTTTCAGATGTTCCGTGTGTAGCAGGCAGCTCTTGCCGGGGGATGAGTTCTCTCTCCGGGACGAGGAGCTGCTGTGTCGGGCGGACCACAGTTTATTAATGGAGCGGAGCTCTGCCGGAAGCCCAATCAGCCCCGGACATATCCACTCCAACAGATCACTACACTTAGCAGGTCAGTTGCACATCCAAAACAACACCACCACTGACTTCTGTAATAATAATAAGAAGAAGAACAACAACAACAACAATAATAATAATATGGAGGCAATCATCTTAATCAGAATTATGATATTCATTGTTAGATTAATTATCATAATAATAGCCTGATAATAATAGTTCTCAATATATTTCCTATAATTATCGATAGGCCTAATTTTATGATCATAACGATCGGTAGACTCCAGAAAAAATCAGATGCAAGCTTTGAGTCATTAAAATGTCAATAACTAGGCTATATTAGGCAATAGGCAACCAATATCAGACTGACCTTTAAACTTTTCCATGGAAAATCACTGAGATATGATTTCATTTTTATACCAAGCTTTAAAATGGATAGATTTTGAACATAAGTGACGTTGGATTTTTTAAAGGATTTTGATATTTGATATTTGATATTTACATGACTATTTAATAGTGTTGACCCATAATACAATACAGTAGGCTATAATAACTTCAAAGATTATGCTAATCCCTACTCCTTGACGTTAGGCCTATCAGGATCATCTGGGTAACAATAAATACGACTTTACAGATAATCTCTTAATGTGAAAATTAAATAATTTTAGTAGATAGAAATTAACGAGTAGGCCTACACACAGTTGCTGTTGTAATAGTTAATTGACTATTCCTTTTAAATTTAACAAAAACTTAATGCATGACATAAACAAGGAGTGTGTCAAAGTGGCGGATGGGAATCTGTAGCCTATTGAACTATAATACAATAAAGCTTACATGCTTTTAGAATGACATTGTCATTGGAGCCTAGACATAATTGTTGCTCAATATGGGCGATGTATTTTTAGGGGGGAATACCAAGATCAAATGGAGTACGTGTGAATGGAGAGACTGTTATCGTTAAATATATATATATTTACGATAACAATCTCTCCATCCACACGTACTCTCTCTCTATATATATATATTATAACGCATGGCAAGAGTTGAATAAGTTACATTTTAGATTAATAAGAGTAATTAACGGTCTATATAACATATAGCAATAAACATACTCCAGGAAAAAAACGCATTTGCATAGACTATAATAATAATTAACAATAACAATAACAATAATAACAATATAATTCAAACTTTAGTTAATTTCCTTTTTTATTAAATATAATTCCGCCTCTCTTCAGCAGAGCCGGTGACAGTACGGGCACCACACCGAAACCACGTCCACAAGCAGTCAGAGAAGACAACACGAGTGCGAACCGTTTTGAACGAGAAGCAGCTCCACACGTTACGGACCTGCTACAACGCCAATCCGCGGCCAGATGCGCTAATGAAGGAACAACTGGTGGAAATGACCGGCCTCAGCCCAAGGGTTATTCGAGTTTGGTTCCAGAATAAAAGATGCAAAGACAAAAAGAGATCTATTCTCATGAAGCAACTTCAGCAGCAGCAACACAGTGATAAGACTGTAAGCATCTTCGTAAGTTAATCTCGGAAACATTTTTTATACTTCTATTAGCCTATTACTTTTTCTTTATGTTTGGTTCATCGTTGAATCCTTACATTTTTGCGATAGTTGAGGTATGTCAGCACAGGCTGGTCTCATAGACTAAACATAACATAGTAAACGAAAATCCGGGATATAAGAATTGCAATTAGTAACATATCATACGAATTGTAATTCGTAACATTTTATACGAAATGGATGATAGACATCCACAAATTAATACCATACCAAACGTGCATATCATACTAATATAAGTCTCCAAGATTATCGTTTACTATGTTACGTCTACCCTTGAGTCCAGGTTGGTCAGCAAATAAGTACTTGTGGCCAAATGGTCACCTCTTAAATGCAAATAATTCGTTTTTCTGGAATGATTTGACCAGTGCCACACTTGAATAACCCTTGGTCCGAGGCCGGTCATTTCCACTAGCTGTTCTTTCATTATTGTTTTTCTGTATTCAACCTGCCAATAAATAATTAATCAAGAATTCAATTGTGCATGACCTGTATTGGAAAGCAAAGACTACAGAACAAAATGCTGACATTCTGATCTGGGAATTTGATGGTTTTCTTCCTCTACCAAAGTGTAGATTTAATTTGGATTTCCTATTCTAATCTCGTATTAGAGTCTACAGGGGCTCACAGGTACGCCTCTGGTTGCCAGAAGCCCTATCAGGCACGACAACACGGTGCAGGGTAACTCGGTGGAGGTGCAGACCTACCAGCCTCCCTGGAAGGCCCTCAGCGAGTTCGCCCTGCAGAGTGATCTGGACCAGCCGGCCTTTCAACAACTGGTAAGAGAGAGGAGACACATGTGGGTACGCGTAATTACGCACGAACACACATTCAAACTCTCTCTCACACACACACACAAACGCACGCACGCGCGTAAACACACACACACATACATTTAGATGACAAAATGTTCTTAGTTTTTTCTTCACTTTAATGTCATCCATTTAAATGTTATAAGTAATAACGTTAAATGGCAAATTTCAACGTCAGAAGTGGCAACATTTGTAGCCTAAACAGAGCCAGGACAGATTTATTTTGACATCACTGTCTTTGCACATTACAGGTGTCTTTCTCGGAATCGGGTTCATTGGGAAACTCCTCCGGCAGTGACGTGACTTCTCTGTCATCGCACTTACCCGACACCCCGAACAGCATGGTACCCAGTCCCGTGGAGACGTGAGACCGGGCCACCAGCCTCGGTTCCAGGCCTAGCATGTTCCCGCCCCGGTCCCCGGTCCCCGGTCCCCTGCATGTGACCAGCTCATCACAGCGTCCTAAAGACAGAGGAGTCGTTTCGGACATGGAGAGGAAAGTGACATATTCTCAATGTTGAACAATTACCTAACGGCACTATAAAGCAACGCGTACGAAAGCCCTTCTTCTTAAGACAGTTCAGCATTTTTGAGGATATCAGTGACAAAACAAAAACGAACTTCGTTGCATGAACCGAAAGAAGATAGAAGATTCTCGTGATGGATTTACAAAACAGCCTCCCTCCATATTACATTGGAGCCATTTGATGTCGAACCAGATGGACATTCTGCAATTCATTGTGAACATGTCGTGTCTTGGTTTCTTTATGTGATTTTTGATACATTTATTTCGTTATCAAGCCCATAGACTCGTGTGTTTGTCTTAAAAAGGAGCATGATTTCCGAAGATTATATAAAACAGATTCTTGTTGTTAAATATTTTATCTTAATAGGAAGAGGGCAGGTTGTTTGAGCCTCTCTAACAAAAGTAAGTTATTGTTATTTATTGTCAGGACAACGATTCATAAAGGAATTAATAACTGATCAAAAATAAAACTGTTAAATCTTTATAATGTCTAAGGTACACAGTCTTTGCATAAACTCTTGTAGAATTTCCCAAGATAGGCTTTACACCCCCGTTCCCTCACTAGGCTTACACCCCCGTTCCCTCACTAGGCTTACGCACCCGTTCCCTCACTAGGCTTACACCCCCATTCCCTCACTAGGCTTACACCCCCATTCCCTCACTAGGCTTACACCCCATTCCCTCACTAGGCTTACACCCCGTTCCCTCACTAGGCTTACACACCCGTTCCCTCACTAGGCTTACACACCCGTTCCCTCACTAGGCTTACACCCCCCCGTTCCCTCACTAGGCTTACACCCCCGTTCCCTCACTAGGCTTACACCCCGTTCCCTCACTAGGCTTACCCCCCGTTCCCTCACTCAGCCTGTGGCATGCAGTTCATCAAGTGGACCAGTGGTTATTTGAGCTATAAACATCAAAACCTTCAACCAAAGGTATACCCAAAACGAGTATGCTTCACGCAAACCTTATAGGCCCCCAGTTCCCCGAGCTTCTAAACCACATAGGTGTAGGCCTATATGCAACAAATCAAACACCAATATATTTCTGAATTTATCAAAATAATAATTGTGCTTAACAAGGTGAATAAGTTTACAGTCGGTTTTAGTTCCCTATTTATCCCTGCATTAGGCTTTAAACCACTGCAAAAAGAGGCCTATTAAAATTGCGATACAAAATGATGGATGAAAACGTCAATGATCGAATACTGAGGGTCCATTGATGAAAGCATGTGCATATAAATGTTGAATGTTATGACTATTATCAGGCTAATCTGATAGGCCTATTGATTTGGGGGAAATATTTATAATCATGTTAATATGTTATTTTTTACGGAGGCTATTTCATCATTTTAACTTTAAAAAACATTGGAGCTTAAAATTTGCATGTGGAATGAACAATAATATTATTATATATTTTTAAAGTAAATAAGACACCCTCAATTTGAGGGTCTGCGCAGCCTACCTAATGCTTAACATAACCGTTTTTCTGAGGCTGGGAGATTGGAATTAAGGTGGATTGGCTCCTGGTTATTTACTTTTTAGGGGCGAATTTTTGTTGTGATCAATCCAGTTTCACTGGTTAAATCACACGTCTAGACAGCCAACAAGGATCGGCGGCTTCTTATCTGCGCCTGGCATCACCTGCAAACGATACATTGAATGAAGCCACAACAAACCCACTGCTCTCTTTGGAAAGAGCTAGATTAGGGGAGAGACCAGCTCGTAAACCCACCCTAATCTGGCCACAGTTTATTTTCATTCCACTCAGTCAATTGCGTTATTACGCACGTCTCAGTAATGACATCTCAGACCAAGTACCTTTGTGTGTTTTTAACCGGGCTACGTAAAGACTAGGCTACCTGGACACAATTAGTTAGCACTCATCAAATAATTTGAGGTAATAGGAACAATTAACAAAAAAAATACAGTAGACTAAGACGAAATGTATAGACTATTATTAATTATCCCATTTGTAGTTGGTTATAAATTCCGTTTAAAAGTGGGTCTAACTTATTATTTTAATGTCTGACCATACTTTCACAGGATCAAAATAGACTCATGAATGGAACTATATCTTGTAGATATAATTTAATTTGTATTAAACACCATTATCCTAATTCAACTCAACTATTGGCTAGGCCTACGATTTATTGATTGATTGATTTCATTATAGTGTCATGCATCTTCATGATTCCCAGCCCACATGGGCTTATACACTGTAATAATATTATCATACTTATATATGGACACACTTACCTACCTACCTACCTACCTACCTACCTACCTACCTACCTACCTACCTACCTACCTACCTACCTACCTACCTACCTACCTATCTATCTATCTATCTATCTATCTATCTATCTATCTATCTATCTATCTATCTATCTATCTATCTATCTATCTATCTATCTATCTATCTATCTATCTATCTATCTATCTATCTATCTATCTATCTATCTATCTATCTATCTATCTATCTATCTATCTATCTATCTATCTATCTATCTATCTATCTATCTATCTATCTATCTATCTATCTATCTATCTATCTATCTATCTATCTATCTATCTATCTACCTACATACATACATACATACATACATACATACATACATACATACATATGCATACATACATAAAAATTTGCAATCTAATGAAATTAAAACTATACCTACATACATACATACATACATACATAAACATTTGCATTCCTAATAAAATTAAAACAACTGAAAACAAAAAACAAAAATAAAAACCTGTATCTAAATCGGAAGTTTAAATGACAATGGGTAGATAATAGATGTGTAATTGAGCTGTTTTAGAGACGTTGCAGGAAACAATGCTGCCTGTTAGAGATAACCGGAGATAACCAGAAGTTACTGACAGAGGAATAACAATATTGGTGCATCTAGCCTGGAGAGGAAAGTTTCAAGAGACAAATGTCCTAGATACACATTTATTATACTGTAGATTCATAACATTTACAAAGTTGTAATTCTTCCCTTTAAGGTAAAACACTTTTCAAACCTATAAACTCAAAATGCCTGGAATGTTTGATTTGGATTGTGAATTAAGAGTAGGCAAAATAGTGTGGGAAAAGGATAGGTCTATGGTAATTTTGTTGGAATTGGTAGGCTATTTCAAACACAATCGATAAATCTAAGCGAGATCATAGGTCAAATAAACATGTCAACTTTATCAAACCTTAGTCAATCTGACCTATTTCATTGCAGGAATTATCAGAGTAGGCCGTTGCAAAAATACTGCAAAAATAGTGCATGATATCCTGTCGAATTGGTTGAATTTCAGATGGATTTTAACCTATACTTCTCATATCTATTGATATTTTACAACATAAAAAAAAAACTTAATAATATTGAATCATTTTTTATTAGACTTTTTTTTTTTAAATACCACACGACAGCCATCACATAATCCTATAACATCAACCTGAATTCGCTTTAATTGATGCTTTGCACAGGGCAGCCTGGAGAAGACCATTGCATATTTACATTTATTTTATTACGTTTCCATTTGCGCTTGCTGATAACCGCGCCAGTTAAGGCCTGTATGATTTAATCACTGTTGGCAACACTAATTAAAAGAAAATATAAAATCATGACTTACAAAATTCCATGAAAACGACTGGCCAGTGTAAACAGAACATTCAAGAAAAGGCATGCATGCAAAGTTCATGCAAAGTTTGGAACGTTCTAAAACTTAAGATGGTGCAACATCTATGTAGTATCTGTTGTTGATCTTTTATCAGCTATTCAATGGGCGTGTCTTTCCATTGCGTTAAACCAGAACCACAACAAACACTATTAACACCCGCTCCCGGGAGCGTTCTGATCGCGCGCGCGCACACACACACACACACACACACACACACACACACACACACACACACACACACACACACACACACACACACTGAGATAGCACAGGAAATAAATTAAATTTATTAAGGCTAACTAGAGAGACACTCCAGAATTTCACTATTACAATAATATATGGTCTAACCGAATGACAACCCGTTTTCTGAGCTAGTCCTGTCAACCAATGAATTGATCCCATTCAGAAAAATGAACAGTTATGTTTTAGAGGAGTAAAGAATTACTTGAATGATTTCTATTCATTTATCCAGTCATATAGCCTACCTTTGCATTTGCATCTGTGATTGCGTCTTTAGTTCAGCGGACACTTGCACAATATATGCAATTAACATTTTATTGATTCCTCATGAATGTGTTTGAGAAAATAAGGACTGCTTGCCTGCCAACTGTCTCGGTCTAAAAACAACAGAGGGCATTTAGTTGCTACCTGGTCACTCAGTGCAACTGGACTCTTCTGAAGGGCATTGTACCACATCATGAATGATTGAATACACCAAACAATTTACATAAGTCAAGGTGTGATGCAACACTCTAATTGGTTGGACTTGTGAAATCGAATAGCAGATCCTGTTTGGATAGATTCCAGCGTGTTGTCCCAGTCCCATCGGCGGCCGTGCGAAGTGAATGGAGCAGTAATGTTCCACACCGAGAAGGGATGTGTGGTTGGCATCATTCTTCCGCTAATTAGTTAATACCAAATGAGCTCCAAATGTAAGTTATATTGGTTTAGCTTATCATAATAAAAGAGCCAGATACAAACTAATAATGCATATTTTGGGCTGTCATAAAACCATAATAACTTTTGTATAAAAAATAATGACAGATACATTTAACGTTTAAGGTTTAATTTAATAATTTAAGGTTTAATTGAATAGTAGCCTATACACATTTGCAGTTAAAAGATGAATGCCAAGGCATGAGCGTGGAAGAGAGGCCGCCATACTGACCTGGAAGGAAGCTGCAAGTCCAACATCTCAAGGGAATCACTCTGACAGCTTGATTTAATATAGAGACTATGGGGCGTTTTAAAAGAGACAAATAATAGGACTGGGACGAGAGAGAGTAGCATGCAACATTGTATATTGAGGAATAACAATGAAAACTAAGGGTTAAAGTCAGGTTAAATGATGAGCAATGGCAGTTACCACTGATGTGATCCATGCAGAGAAATGAGAATGGCTTATTGACCCTTAATCGACTATGAAAAAGGCTGGGAGGAGTTAAAGCAAATAACGTGTCCCCTTTACAGAGGAATTTTCACTATCACTAGCTACATCACATACAGTAGATAATATTATTGTTCCTGCTTACAATGGGTTGGTCAAAATACTGTTCTTATTTTTGAAGGATCCTCCTTCACGTCTTTCCAATACACATGTCCACAGCTAAATGTTATTTTGACTCCATCTGTCAACAAATAAATTATGAGCAGCACTGAGTATTTGCACTCCCCCCATGCACTTCCTGTCAGGTCTCTTAAATAGGACATTTAAGGACCAATTCATCTTAGATGGGTAATGGCCAATTTAACTTCTAGTGACAAGAATTTAATCATCTTAGGTTACACAGATAATGAAAGAGCACTGTGTGTGTGGGTGTCAACATCCCAATGTAATACTGTTGTCCTTGTGGTACTTGTGTTCTATTGATCTGGAGGAATGGATGCTGCTTTTATGGGAAAGTGACACCATGAAGTAATTATTCAGATATTGTCAACCTTAAAAGCATGGAGGAGAAGGAGGAGGAGGAGACGAAGGAGGAGGAGGAGGAGAAGAAGGAGGAGAAGGCCTGGGCCATACAGGGATAATTGTCAATGGCATAATAACACAGTAAGTATTCCGTAGCTCTTGTTTTAATATTTAGTTGGTGTGGTATGAGAAAAACATAAAAACACACTAGCCAACACATTCTCTTCTCACCCAGCAGTTATATAGGCTATATCATTAGACATATTTATATATTCTGAACTCTATATTCAATTGACAGTATGTATTGCTCCAGGAATGGTCAGATATCCTACTGTAGATGACCTTGTGTGTGTGTGTGGGTTATATCCTACTGTAGATGACCTTGTGTGTGTGTGTGTTATATCCTACTATAGATGACCTGGTTTGTGTGTGGGTTATATCCTACTGTAGATGACCTTGTGTGTGTGTGTGTGTGTTATATCCTACTATAGATGACCTTGTGTGTGTGTGTGTGTGTTATATCCTACTATAGATGACCTGGTGTGTGTGTGTGGGTTATATCCTACTGTAGATGACCTTGTGTGTGTGTGTGTGTGTGTGATCCTACTATAGATGAGGGTTGTTATATCCTACTATAGATGACCTATATCTATAGATGACCTGGTGTGTGTGTGTGGGTTATATCCTACTATAGATGACCTGGTGTGTGTGTGTGGGTTATATCCTACTATAGAGCTGGTGTGTGTGGTGTTATATCCTACTATAGATGACCTGGTGTGTGTGTGTTATATCCTCTAGATGACCTCGTGTGTGTGTGTGTTATATCCTACTATAGATGACCTCTGTGTGTGTGGGTTATATCCTACTATAGATGACCTGGTGTGTGTGTGTCTGTTATATCCTACTATAGATGACCTGTGTGTGTGTGTGTTATATCCTACTATAGTGACCTATATCCTGTACTATAGATGACCTAGTGTGTCTGTGTGTCTACTATATGTGTGTGTTATATCCTACTATAGATGACCTCTGTTATATCCTACTATAGATGACCTGGTTTGTGTGTGTGTTATATCCTACTATAGATGACCTGGTGTGTGTGTGTGTTATATCCTACTATAGATGACCTCGTGTGTGTGTGGGTTATATCCTACTATAGATGTCCTGGTTTGTGTGGGGGGCTGTTACAGAAAGCACAGATAAGAGAACTGAACAGGGTTGAACTCCTATATCAGCCAAGAATCAGGTCACCAGAGCACAGGGGAGGCAACAGAGATATTGTGTGTGTGTGCGTGTCTGTCCGTCTGTTTTTCTGTATGTGTGTATTCATTTATATATGTGTGTGTTTATGTGCATGTATGTGCATCCGTGCATATGTGTGTATAGCTCACAGGGCTGGTGGCCAGACTGCATGGGATCACCTGGAACACACACAGAGTACAGTCAGTCACTCTGGTCCCACTGCCGACAGTGTCAGAGCGTCGTAAATCACCCAGCCCCACCCACCATAAATCTAGCACAAAAACAAAACACACAAATGTCCATTAAGAGGAGAAATAAAGGTCAAAGCCACCCACTCAACAATTATTCCCTATTAAACACAGTGAAGGGTTAGCTATACTACATCCCTTTCCACTGAACCAAACTGTTATTAGGCAGTTAGTTGTGAGATACATCATATATTTACCTGTCATTGCTGTGAGACAATGAGGCATTGAGGAAGAGTCACTTAGTGAAGGGAAAAAACAACTGCATCAAAGATAAGAATCAAAGAAAATGATAGGTTAGACGCTCTGGTACGCCTGTTCATGTCAGGGTTAGGGTCAATTTCATGTCAGTTCAGGAGAGGTTTTTAAATGGTATCAAATGAATCCAACTCTGACTCATATCTCAAAACTACTGACTGAAATAGTATTGCAGAATTAATCATCTTGTATTCGTGGGATGGCCTGCCTCCATTGTTACAGTAATAGCCCAGTCCAGTACAAGACAGCTGGGCAGAGCAGAGTCTGCAGGGTCTGGCTCTACCAACCACGGTGACCCAGCTCCCACGGTGTTACCGCCACTTTAAGAAATGAAGCAATACCATTAATGGAACCAACCCTGGGTGGGGTTGAGCAGCTGACATGTTGCTCCAATCCACCAGGGCCCTGCCGACCATCCCCTCCATCCGTCCTTCACACCATTATGACTGGGCCCAGCAATATTAAAATCCAATCACTCCCCAGATTGTTTGATTAAGGAGGGGAGGAGAGGATGAGAGGAGGAGAGGAGGAGAGGAGGAGAAGAGGAGAGGAGGAGAGGAGGAGAAGAGGAGAGGAGGAAAGGATCAACACACAAGGCAGAAGAAGCCAAGGGGTCTGGTGACTCTTCTGGGTTTGCATCCCAATGGCACCCTACACCCTATATAGTGCACTACTTCTGAATAGAGCCCCATAGACCCTGGCCAAACTTAGTGCACTAAACAGGCAATTTGGGACGTTGTTAGTCTGCTGGTCTGAACCGTTATTGTCTTTCCCTAGAGGCTGGGGCCAGGGTCCGGGCAGGCTGTGGTCAGTATGGAAGGAAGGTAGATAGAGAAACTCTGTGGAGGTCAGATCAGTAAATTGTGTCTGGAAAATGGCACTACACTATTACTTTTCCCAGCTACAATTTACTGACATGACCTCCGGTGTGTTTCTCTAGCTTCCAAAGTGTAGTGACTGCAGCATCCTAGTCCCAGGTACAGACTAACCCAGACCCAGACAGCAAGGCCTAAATTGGAACCAGAAGGCCAGGGTGAAGGTTCTTGACCATGACGACATAAATTACTGGGATTTACAAGATTTTTAAAATACTTTTAACAATACCCCTTTTAATGTGTTCTCTGTTTAATAATGCACTTTAGGGTTTAAGAGCGTGATAAACAAACCAATAATTCACTGTTTTATCATCTGAAAGGTGAAGCCCTTCTGGACTAGGTTCTACAGCAGCGTTCAAAAGCTCTCTCCAAACAGTGCAGTATCAAATGAAGAGCTATCTTCAGATGCTTTGGAAGAGGTTTAAAACAACACCTCTCATAAGGATGAATGCACACAATGGTGGAATTGAGACAAATGTTGAAGGCAAAGCTAGAACAAATAGATGGGAAGTTCACGTCATGTCACTTGAAGTTGAAGTTCACATCATCAAGTCAGAGAGCTATGAAGGTATTTGTACCACAGTTTTCACATAATGTATGTATTTTCACATGGTATGCATCATGTCCATTCATTTTGAATTGAATTATGAATTTATTTTGATTATTATGTTGATCAAGTTATTATTTTTTCTGTCATACGAAAATGCTAAGTTCCTATAGCACTAACTAAACAGAAGATAAAGATCTGCTTCTAAAAATTATGAATGGAACTCTGGAAATGTCAACTCCACATTCTCTCTCTCTCTCTCTCTCTCTCTCTCTCTCTCGCTCTCTCTCTCTCTCTCTCGCCTCTCTCTCTCTCTCTCTCTCCCTCTCTCTCTCTCTCTCTCGCTCGCCTCTCTCTCTCGCTCGCCCTCTCTCTCGCCCCTCTCTCTCTCTCGCCCCTCTCTCTCGCTCGCCCCCTCTCTCTCTCTCTCACTCGCCCTCTCTCTTGCTCGCTCTCTCTCGCTCTCTCTCTGCATGTGTGATCTGGTTATCCTCACAGTAGCGTTTGGTTGTTTTTGAGAGAGCACCGCTAAGCTTCACAGTGAATCAATGATTATCTTCTTTGCCAGGATGCTTAAAGAGAACCTGGCAACAGAGGCGTTTTATAAATCCAAAATGAAATCCCAGGGAAATTATTCTTTCAGCAGGACATATACCTGTAACGTAATAATCCATAAAGCAATACCGAACAACCATCTTCCTGAGGGACCATGGGACCGCATGCAGGTAGTCAGCCTCATAATGCAAGCATTCAGAAGTTAGCGGGACTTTAGGACAACTGATGTCTGTGTTAAAGCAAGAGCCTGGAACCAAATGCACACTACTGTAGCCGTACCACCACAACCACTAATCACTGAGCCATCACATATAATCCTCTACCAGCCTGTGTCTAGAGGAGCATCAAACAGCCAAACAAATTGTCCTTCTTCAAGTGTGTGTGTGTGTGTTTGTGTATGTAAGTGTGTGCGTGTGTGTGCCCTGCAGAGAAGACATAAAACAAGACTCGCCAGCCAGTGCCAGGGCCAGTGGGTTGTGTCAAAAACTGTGGCCCTTTCAAAGCTGCTTCCCCCCAGTCCAGTAACTATACAGCCGGGGGAGAAAAATGACTTTGCTCTCATTGTTCCTCCTCACCCACAGGCCTTTGGCACTGAACTGGATCCTACCTCATTCACAAAGGTATCTAACTACCCAGACCCAGACCCTCAAGGTAATAAAAGTAATGACAAGCGTTCGAACCGATGAATCAGCCCTCAATTACAGGGAGACACCGTAAAAGCGACCTGGCCCTGACAGATCTGCCCTTTCTGAAGTACAACTGGTGGGTGTTTCTCTCAGACAGGGCTTCTGCGCTTTTACGGCATCCTATTACAGAAGTCTTAAAGAAGTTATTCTGGGAAAACAAAGGGTACGTAAACTTAACTTTGTGAAACACAAACACAGCCCAAGACTAGGTAGTTCAAGACGGTCAACAGTGGGCCTTTAGTCGGGCAGTTGGTTTTTAAGTCTGTAAAGTTACAATGACTGTGAACCGTGAGGTTAAGGACGTCACACTGAAGATGTACATTTGGATTAGCTTTACAAGTGAATGGAAAAGCAAAGAAAGTGAAAAAGAACAGACGGTACGGAGGAGCAGGACATAAACAATTAAAGGAAAGAATAACGGATGACAAGTTAAATGTGAAATAGGCCTACCTAAACATGAACTCAGGTAACACAGAACTACCGAAATATGACCTGATTCAGGAAACTAGGCGTATGTCGCAAGTCACGAATTCACAGGAGAGCTGTTTGAACATAAAAAATATTTGTTAATCAAAATGTTTTTTGGCAGAAATGCCTTCTTGAACATGTGAACTTTCATGCACCTTAATAACAAACTTGTTTGCCATCTGTAAATATGAATACAATTGTTAAATTAGGAGCCTTGTTTTTTAAGCCACAGAAAAAGTAGCAACTTTCCCACTAGCCATGATTGGCTGAGATAATGAGTGGGCTGGACATGTCGAAAGAGGATGGGCCTGCCATGTTGAAAGTGTCTGTCTATTTGAGGTTAAACACGGCTTTTAAATTTTTTTATTGTGTGGTGGAGCTGCATAAGTGTTGCTCTCCATTTTCTGGGAGATCAAGTTTTGAAATCAGTGGAATTAGAGTATGATAGCTAAAGAGATGGAGAAAACCCCTGTCTCTGGATTACATCTTCAAATTAAGGGCAACCGTGGTATGGCATTCCTGACAGGGAGATGCGTCCATGATGCATGTTGATGTACACAGGTAAAATAGTCTAGCGTTAGCTAGCTACATTTTCAGATATTACACATTTCTAATTTTGACAGAAAGTGGTTTCATTTCAAGATAAAGTGTACTGTTAGCTAGCTAGCTAACATTAGCTGGCTGGCTCCCTAGCTGATGTTATTATTTGTTTCCCAGAGCCGTTTGCTTTTCTAGTTAGAGCCTAATGTTAGCTAGCTGGTTGGTTAGCTCCCAGCACTGTGGCATTATTGCCACTTTGTTCATTGTTGTTTAACTAGCTAACGTTAGCTGGCTGATGTTTTATCTAACGTTACGTGACATGTGTGATCTTAAACGTTGTTTACCTAGCTAGCTAGTTATTGTTTACCTAGCTAGCTAGTTATATGTGTTAAGCTAAAGTGTACTGTTTGCTAGCTAACGTTAGCTAGCTCCCTAGCTGACATTATTATTTGTTTCCAGAGCTGTTTGCTTTTCTAGTTAGAGCCTAATGTTAGGCATTTTTTGCACTTTGTTCATAGTTGTTTAACTAGATAACGTTAGCTGGCTGGCTCATTAGCTAACGTTACATGTGTGGTCTTAACGAAATTGACCTAGATAGGTTCATTGTTTACCTAGCTAGCCAACTATATGTCTTAAGATAAAGTGTACTGTTAGCTAGCTAGCTAACGTTAGCTGGCTGGCTCCCTAGCGGACGTTATTATTCGTTTCCCAGAGCTGTTTGCTTTTCTAGTTAGAGTCTGTTGTTCATTGTTGTTTAACTAGCTAACGTTAGCGGCCTGGCTCGTTAGCTAATGTTACGTGACGTGTGTACAACACCCGTTGAATACGGCCGGTGTCAGTAAACGTCTACAAAAAAGCATAATGAAATTGTTGCCAGCAGAGCTAGTTGGGCTGTTTTCATGTTATACAGAGGTAAAATGAGATGGATGGGGCTAAAGCTTAAGAGGGTGTGAACGATGCTGAGTGGGTGTAGACAAAGAGCTCTTCACTAGATACCAAAACATTCAAAGGCAATTTTCTAAAATGTCAGTTTACAAAGTTGATCAACTTTCAAAGCAGAATTACTTTCCCATTGTTCCTCAAATGCAGTGTATGATATACAGTTTTGTAGCTCTGAGTCTCTACTCTTATCCAATGTAAAAAAACAACACAACTTCACATTTTGCTACATAAGGCTGAATCCAGGTGGTGAGTCACAAATGTTCTTGCTACAGAGGTCAGGGTACCTAATGGAGAACACAACACTAATTACTCAGGGGGCGTAGCTGGTATACATTGTACTCTCTCCTTACATAAGCACTCAGTGGGTGAGAGAGGGAAAGATATATCAGTACACACACATTGCTACAGTTCCTGTTACCTTGCTAGTCTATACACCTTGGCCATCCTTAACTTTGAGACTTGAGTGTGTGTGTGTGTGCATGCGTGTGTGTGTGTTACCGCTCCACAAATCTCAGTTTCATGTCACCCCCAAAACACACAACAACAGAACAGATCTCCATCTTCTCTGCAAACATTTGCGTTAGCTGGAAGTCTGGAAGTGGGCACGGTCAAGTTACTGATAAGAGCCGAGGCCGTATCAGAGAGATGAAGAAAGAAGAGAGAGAGAGAGACCAAGAGAGAGAGACCAAGAGAGTGAAAGACCAGGACAAAGAGAGAGAGAGCTAGAAAGAGAGATACCGAGAGAGCGAGAAAGAGAGAGACACCATGAGCGAGAGAGAAAGACAGAGAGAGAGAGACAAAGCGAGAGAGAGAGAGGGGGGCGAGAGAGAGAGAGAGCCCTTGTGAGGAAGTGACTGATGTAAGGACTTCACTTAACAGCTCCTACCACCTACTGACAGATAGTGAGATGAGAGCAAACTAAGGTTGTGTAAATTCCGCTGCCTCCTAAAACTGTCTCTGTTCAGACAATGAGACGACAGTCTGTGCATTGATGTATACTGGGGTAGGAAGAGAACAGCTTTCGCAAGGCAATGAATAGGGAAACCAAGAACAAGATCTTATAAACGGATTTAAATATCCATATCTGGTTAACTGTGTTTGTCAGCAGTGGAACTTAAAAGAAACAGAGCACAAACTCACATAAAATCTTTTTTTCTTGTTAACTAAAGGTAAATATATTTAATCACCACCTTATACATCTATAAGTGTTTATTTTAATCATCTAGGCCATAGAAAACATCTGATTTTTGAATTATACACCACTTTCATACTGCTGGAGAGATTATTGCATTACGTTACAACCATCTTAAAAAATAATAACTATCAGTTTGTCCAACAGAAACATAAAGACATAAAAGCTATGCCTGCTGGTGTAACTCTGCTTACCTATAATGATGATAAAATAACCAACTGAATTACAGTAGCCTAATGGAGTTAATAAAAATGGTAGCAAATTAAGCATTTTATTTTAAATATCGCAAAAAAACATAGCAAAAAAACAGTATATCTTCACTTCTAACTGTCGTCTTCAGAAGTTAGAAGTGTGGAACGCCAGGAGGGTGATTCAACCCCTAGTCTGATAGGTTCCCAGTAGAGAGAGCGGAAACATGCACCAATGTTA
Source organism: Oncorhynchus tshawytscha (assembly GCF_018296145.1). Taxonomy (NCBI): domain Eukaryota; kingdom Metazoa; phylum Chordata; class Actinopteri; order Salmoniformes; family Salmonidae; genus Oncorhynchus; species Oncorhynchus tshawytscha. Next base: position 74,301,808 of record NC_056432.1, read on the forward strand.
TTGTACAAATGACGATGTATAAGTCACTCTGAAATGACTTTTGTACTATTAGATGGATTATTTATACCCTTAGAGCAGGCAACATTTATCATCCAGGGTAGTGGGTCCCCTTCAAAGTTCTCCTGTTTTATGCTCTGCATTATTTCTTGTGCACACACATAAACAAAGCTCCAGGCTGGGGGGCGGTGAATCAGGGGGCTGTGTCACGGCGTGCCCCCGGGTCAGGACAGCTTTCTTCTGTCGCCAGTGCTTACATTACCATGTGAAAGGCTAAAGCTGCTCCAAATATCCCCTCTAAACATTTATCCTGCCTGTATGGACGCCTTGGAACCTGGATCCAGCGTGGAAACATTCCAGGGAGCCTTGTTCTACATTGTCCAGGAGGACATGTCTTTAGGATTAATAACATAAGAGGAACGCTTTCAAATGTTGTGTAAAAATAAAATATTTTTCTCAACATGGTTCTTAACAATTAAAATGCTAATTTGCAGAATTTGAACATTTGTATAATTGGAATGTGGAAATGTAATTATCATGAAAATAGACACTTAAAACCATGTTTTACTTAATTTTTTTAATAACATCTTTGATAAAAAACATTTGTATTTTCTATTTGTGTTTTCTAGACCAGGCAGGCATCAATAAAGCCATGGCAGCAGCAACAGTTGTAGATGTAACAGACTCCAGCTAGAGTAGTCTGTGTTTTACACTAGAAGTGCTCAGAAATGAATGTCTCAACACTGCTCCAATCTGTCTTATCATTCATCCTGTAAACGTGTTGCCTCAGTGATGAAGCTACACTTACAAAACATGTTTCAATTCACCAAGTGTTATCGTCCATCTGACATAGCCTTCACAGCTCTCTCTCTGGGTGTCCAAATGGCACCCTGATTCCTTTATTGTGCACTACTTTTCACCAGAGCCCTATAGGTCCTGCACTATATTGGGAATAGGGTGCCATTTTAGACAGACGTACATCTGTGACAGGGTCTGAAGAGCATGCCAAGCAGGAAGGAACACAGCAGCTTGTGATCTGCAGTGGCGAGTAAAGAGCAGACTCACAACTTCACAGTAGTGCAGAGCCTATTTCAAATTAGCAAGAGTGCAACCAGCGGGGAACAAAATGAATATGCATGAAAATGAACTAGCTCTAATTCCCAGCTTGGTCATTCTGTTAATTGTTCCTTACGGACCAGGAGCTGAATCATCTGTCATTCCTCTAATTTAATCACCAGCCTTCAATTATCAAATATAATATGCAAATGAGCTGAACAATGGCCAGCTCATGCTAATGAGGTATATCAGTATAATTAGATTGGAGAGGTAGCAACAGAAGGGGGGGGGGGACTGTCATAAAATCAGGAGCAGATCCTTTAATTAAGACTACAACATTTTTATTAGAATCTGTAATCTCTCCGTAAATTGTTGAATGGTCGCGGGCGGCGCGACGGACGCGAGGGAAGACATTACTCTTATTGGAAACCTCCCTGAAGACCCACACCACTGATGGTGGTGTGATGGTATCAAGGGACATGGCTGACTTACGTAGCCTGGGGAACAGAGATAGTGAACAGGCCAACTGTGGCACACTGTGTCCCCTGTGCCAAGGCGTTGGAGCATGCATGGCAGCCAGTTAGACACAGGACAGGGAACCAACCAGGGCTTTAATCCTCCAGTCTGTGTCACAAATTATATCCTATTCCCTACATAGTGGACTATTTTTTACCAGAGACCTGTTGGGACGCAAACCTAGTCAGTCCGCTGCTGTACGCTATGCATGCAAGCACTGCTGCCTCCTTAAAGGGCACACACACACACACACACACACACACACACACACACACACACACACACACACACACACACACACACACACACACACACACACACACACACACACACACACACACACACACACACACACACACACACACACACAGTGAGTTATCAGGGCAGCACATGGCACAAAGCAGGCCTCTCTCACCACCCTCACTGAACACAATGGGTCTCTCTGAGAGGCAACAGACTGCCTGCTGTGGGACACGACCAAGGTGTCAAACCAGCTGAAATATTTACAGAGGCACCTTTTGTTGCTTTGGTTGGTGAATGAGGAGAAAGACCTCATCCACCCCTCCTCTGAACATCCTGCAGCAGCCAGGCTTCATGTCTGCCTGTATGGAGATCCATTGGGAAGAATTAAGATGTAAAGATGATAGTCTCATTTACATGTACAATTAATTCTCATCTCTATGTATTTCTCATCACATAATCATTGAATATGAACATAGATGTGAACTGGCTAGAAAAAAAACATAAAAGTAATTTGAAGTCTGTATGTGAATTCTGAAGACACTAACCTAATATGATTTAGGTTGTCACTTCCTGAACATGATTTACTATATCATAGCTTCTTGAGCTAGGCAACATCTTGATGCCCCCACCTTGCCACTTCCTGAACATGATTTACTATATCATAGCTTCTTGAGATAGACAACATCTTGATGCCCCCCACCCTGACATAATAGTATGTCCTGCCCCCAGCCCAGACACTATTTGTTAAACATGTCAGTGTGACAGAGCAGCAGAGGGTCGGGGACCAACACAGATCAAATCAAGTGTGTGTGTGTGTCTGTGTGTGTGTGTGTGTGTGTGTGTGTGTGTGTGTGTGTGTGTGTGTGCGAAAGTGCGACTGTGAGTGTGTTGGGGCATCTCCAAACTGACACATTACTAAACACAGCAACAACACTAAAACAATCCTGACCTATCCACTACCCCCCAACTTGACAAAGAAGATCTTTCAAAAACGTTTTCCTTGGCATAAATAAACCTGAATTGTGATTTTGTTTCATGGCTTTTGATCCAACTCTGCCTGTATCAGAGGCTTGTTACAGACCAAACCGCGCACACAGTCATTAAAAACAACAATAAAACATTGAAAAGAAAAAGCACAGTCCGAACCAGAGCAGTACGTGACTGATAATATCTCCTTAAGGTGCATGTTAAGAACCCCACTTAGGTGGGGACTTACTGGGCTGGAACGCACAGGCTGAGCCCACACTGAGGAACAGTCCTAAAACACCTAAAGGTTCCCCTGCTTAAACTCACTCTAATCCTTTCCTTGTTTTCTAGAGTACATGATCTGGGGCATGGCAGAGCCATAGGAGATTTTTTCATCAGATTGTCAGAGAAAAGGAGAGTGGGTTCACCCTCTGCAGCCTGTGGCGTTTATTTGATGCTTGCTGCAGTATTGGATGTTAGATAATATGAACCACAAGGTGATTATACCACTGACATGAAGGAAGTCCATTATTTAAAATGTAAATAAAACAGTATTCTACCCCAGCTGGTTCAAATAGGGTTAGGGTTAGCATGGTGTGTGTGTGTGGTGTATAACCACAGGAGGTCAGTTGAGCTGTAATTACAGTACACATTAAGGTATGAATAACGGCATGGCTCTGCTTTAGCTTCCTTCCTTCTCACTGTTTGTTTGTTCCTGATTTAGTGCCGCCATGTTGTCCCCCCATCCTTCAATGTCCCAGATGAGAAGAGACGACCTGTGTTCAAATACTAGTTGAAATCATTTCAAATACTTTATCTGTGGTTGATTGAGCTTACCTGGCAAAATAGAACCAATGGAATATTCGCAAAGTGCATACCCCACCCATCTGGCACTCCATCCAGGCTACAGCCAATGCTAAAAGGATTTGAACCCAGGTTTGCAGCAGAGATGATTTGTGAGAGACTATGGCTCCAGTGGCCATTGTGGGTGTATGTCCAGTCCAGCAGCTATGTGACTGTTCAGGTTTGCACTGAGCCCTGAGCGTTCCCTGACCTGTCTGTCCATGACAGATTAGCCCAGGTCAGAGGTCATTTTCGGTGAGGAAACGTCTTTTCCTAATGGTAGCCCTGCAGGAGTAACAATGAGAACACCGAAACATCAAGTTTGGGCTGCAAGGCAATGGTGCTGTGTGTCTACTGCTTGAGTATTGGAATGGGTTGCATGATAGTAGGACATTGTATAGTTATTTCTAGTGCTTGTAGGATACATCCTAGATGCTTTAAGAGTGTAGCTTTGAGATTGACATTTATTTATCGGTTTTATTACAATCAGAACAAACACAGATTACATCAATATTTCTGATTGAATATACTGGGAGGGAAGGAAAAGCATCTAAACTGAGGGGAATTAGCTGACAACCTCTATGACAACCTGAAGATTTTATAAATTGGGGAAATATTATCTGAGCCAGACTGATGGAGTTAGAAACCAGAGCCATGCTGTTGTCAAGTGGTTTACCAGGAAGTCTGCTGTCTGTGGGTGCCAGCTATACCCACTAACCAGGCCTGTCTCTTCCCATACCAATACAGCTGTGGGTTGGTATGGCTTTTAAAAATGTAACATTTATTTAACTAGGCAAGTCAGTTAGGAACAAATATGTATTTACAAAGACGGCCTACCACAGCCAAACCCTTACGACGCTGGGTGAATTGTGCACCGCCCTATGGGACTCCAGATCACAGCTGGTTGTGATACAGCCTGGACTCAAACCAAGGTCTGTAGTGATACCTTTAGCACTGAAATGCAGTGCCTTAGACCATTGCGCCACTTGGGAGCCCTTCTTTAACATGCCTATCAGGTTCAGGAACTCACTGGGTAACTGAAAGCAAAGATAGGATTTACAGTGGCTCTGAGGCACGTGGGCTTGTCTGTATTCGGCTGTATGATGATGTCAGGTTAGGGAAGACCACAGCTTGTTATAATCAATTAGTTAATTCATTCATGCATTCATTTAAAATGAATGCATGAAATCTAGATCGTGAGTGTGTAGCACAAACAATGTGTTCACCTGATTGAATACTCAGGCCTCTTACTCCTTTGGCCGTTTTGAAAGATGTGTGCCTTCTGTTACACAGAGGATGCACTTATTTCACCCCCACCAAACTCTCTGTTTTCTAGTGGTGCTGAAACAGAAGCTGGTAGGAATACTCTAAATCCCATATTAATGTGACTTTGACAGCTAAATTATGCATCCCAAATGACACCCTATGTAGTGCACTACTAATGACAAGGTTCCATAAAGCTCTGGTCAAAAGTAGTGACTATACGGTGCCATTTAGGAAGCAATTCTAATGGTATGGGTACTACGGTAGGACTAAGCTGGGGTCTGGACAAGGCTCTGCACATTTCTGCACATGTCATTATACGGTTGAACCATTTAAACCTGCATTGTGATGGAGGTTTAAATGGTTCACCTACTCGAACAACATGGTGGAGGTTTCACAAAGCTGATGAGCTTTGGATGAGGGGTTTAAGCTTGTTTTTTCTGACTTTCGAAATAACTAATGTCACCGTTGTTACAGCAGAGTACGGAGTCTAAGGACGAGTCTATGGACAAGAGTTAGAGCCAGGAGTCAGCAGACCTTCACAGCCTTAATGGAATCCTACTATTACTGCACATATCAATGTGTGAAAGAGCTGGTCTTCCCTGATAACTCCCAATAACTCCCAATGTGATAAAAAGACATGCCGTCTTTGGCTCCAGAGCTAAAAGAGTTTTAAAATGGAGCGATTACACACTCCAGACATCTGGTGAGCTGGAGAGCAGAGCCATATCCTGAAAAAGACCTCCTTGTTCCTTACTGGATGAAAGGGGGACGCAACGTAATACTGAATATTTGATTCAATATAATTACCTCTAATAAACTCATTATGTAATTAGTCTTGGTCGGTCCACAGTCAGTTAAACCCAATAAATGTCAGTATTGTCTGGCTGAGGCAGACAGGCAGGTACACAAACAAACAAACATCAATCTGTCTGATCTTGAAGAGCTGAAGAAAATTGGTGTGTGTGTGTACTGTATATGTGTGTACCAAGTTAAATCCCAAACAATTTTGTAATGTTATAATGAGTCAGCAAACATTTTCATTTCTAAATTGGACTAGATTTCCCCTCGGGTGGTGAGTCTAAACTTCCTGTCATAAATGCGGCGGGTATCCTTAACTCTGGGGCACGCTAAGCACAGGATGGGAAGGTGTATGCCAATACCTCCACAATGTAAGGGCCTGATTGTGTGAGAGGTTGCCTGGTCAAGGCTTAATGCTGTACTGAGATATCTGGGCATGGCTACTACCATTGTAACTGCAGCCAATTCCCTCCATCCTCCATCCCTCTGCCGTCATCTGAATCTGAGCCAGACGGAAACTAAGTTTCCACAGCTTCCTACTGAAATCAATGCGTCTCCCGGACACTGCCGGGTCAGGGCTGTCAGATGGCACTAAATGGACGCCATTAGGGCTCTGAAAGGTCAGAGGTCAGCACTTGATGTCCTCATCAGAGACAGCTGAAGACAAGTGTGTCTTTGTTGAGTTAGGGGAAATCCAAGTAAGTTTATACCTGTCAAAGCGCCTGGCCTGTAAAATAAAGGTAAAGAATAGGGATGCTATGTGAAATATTGATGCGTTAAAGGCTGCCGCCGTGTAAGTTATCATTTCAATTTGAAAAGAAACCAAGGGCCTCCAGTGGCGCAGTGGTGTAGGCACTGCATCGCAGTGCTTGAGGAGTCACAACAGACCCAGTTTCGATGCCAGGCTGTGTTACAGCAGGCCGTGAGTGGGAGACCCATGAGGCGGTGCACTATTGGCCCAGCGTCGTCCGGGTTAGGGGGAGGGTTTTCTTGTCCCATCGTGCTATAGTGACTCGTTGTAGCGGGATGGGCACCTGCAAGCTGACTTCGTTCGCCAGCTGGACAGTGTTTCCTCCGACACATTGGTGCGGCTGGCTTCAGCGCGAGGCGAGCAGTGTATCAGAAGCAGTGTGGCTTGGCAGGGTGTGTTTGGCGGACGCATGGTTCTCGACTTTCGCCCCTCTCCCAAGTCGTAGGGGAGTTGCAGCGATGGGACAAGACTGTAACTACCAATTGGGGAGAAAAAGGGTAAAACAATATATATGTTTTTAGCACAAAGACATTTGGACATTTCACAAGAACTCAAACAGAATCATGTTGAGAAGCCTTTTTGTCCTAGACTTGGCACTCCGGTACCGCTTCCCATGCGGTAAAAACCCTACCAGTCAGCAGTATGCCAACAGAATCCCAACCAACATCCCTCACTTTGAGAGCTGCTAAATAACTTGCATAGATAAACTGAGTATTATGTGTTCCTCACCACAACATTATCATTCTCTGGCTACTGTGTGGTGGAGTGGAGTGGAGTGGAGGGTTGTGGTGGGCCTGTGGAATGACTCAGTGAGTGCATCTCAAATGGCATGAGCCCATGTCAAAGTAGTGCAATATAAAGGGAAGAGGGTGCCATTTGGAACGCATGGTAATGTCATTACAACACACGTCAGTGGGTGCTGAGGTAAACAGTATGCACAGAGCATTCATATGCACAGAGAATTCAGAAGATACAGGCAGAATGTCTGAAAAAACACTTCAACAAGGTTTTTGGCACCATGCATAGATGTTGTTATTACATAACTTGTGAAATGAGATTATGTGTTTGATTCCACTGCCACTGTTAATAATTGGTTTGATGTATCTGAGTAGCTGTGGTCTGGCTCAAATCAAATCAAACAAATCCCAAAGTTTATTTGTCACGTGCGCCGAATACAACAGGTGTAAACCTTACAGTGAAATGCTTATTTACAGGCTCAAACCAATGGTGCGAAAAAAGGTATGTGTGTGTGTGTGTGTGTGTGTAGGTAAGTAAAGAAATAAAACAACAGTAAAAATACATTTGAAAAAAGTAGCAAGGTTTCTATACAGACACCTGTTAGTCAGGCTTATTGAAGTAGTATGTACATAAACAGCCAAAGTGACTAAGTATATATGAGGATAAGAGAAGAAGGTAAAAGAGGGTTGAAGGTGATGGGACACAATGGTGATAGCCCCGTTAGCCAATGTGGAGCACTGGTTGGTCAGGCCAATTGGCTGAGTATGTGGCATATGTAGCTAAAGTGACTATGTAAGATAAACAGAGTAGCAGCAGCGTAAAAGAGGGGTTGGGGGGGGCACACAATGCAAATAGTCCGGGTAACCATTTGGTTACCTGTTCAGGAGTCTTATGGCTTGGGGGTAAAAACTGTTGAGAAGCCTTTTTGTCCTAGACTTGGCACTCCGGTAACGCTTGCCATGCGGTAGTAGAGAGAACAGTCTATGACTGGGGTGGCTGGGGTCTTTGACAATTTTTAGGGCCTTCCTCTGACACAGCCTGGTGTAGAGGTCCTGGATGGCAGGCAGCTTTGCCCCAGTGATGTACTGGGCTGTACACACTACCCTCTGAAGTGCCTTGAGGTTGGAGGCCGAGCAATTGCCGTACCAGGCAGTGATGCAACCGGTTAGGATGCTCTCAATGTTGCAGCTATAGAACCTTTTGAGGATCTCAGGACCCATGCCAAATCTTTTAATTTTCCTGAGGGGGGAATAGGCTTTGTCGTGCCCTCTTCACGACTGTCTTGGTGTGTTTGGACCAATCTAGATTGTTGTTGATGTGGACACCAAGGAATTTGAAGCTCTCAACCTGCTCCACTACAGCCCCGTCGATGAGAATGGGGGATGTGCTCGGTGCTCCTTTTCCTGTAGTCCACAATCATCTTCTTAGTCTTGGTTACGTTGATGGATAGGTTGTTATTCTGGCACCACCTGGCCAGGTCTCTGACCTCCTCCCTATAGGCTGTCTCGTTGTTGTCGTTGATCATGCCTACCACTGTTGTGTTGTCAGCAAACTTAATGATGGTGTTGGAGTCGTGCCTGGCCATGCAGTCATGGTTGAACAGGGAGTACAGGAGGGGACTGAGCAAGCACCAACTGGGGAGCTCCAGTGTTGAGGATCAGCGTGGCAGATGTGTTGCTACCTACCCTCACCACCTGGGGGAGGCCTGTCAGGAAGTCCAGGATCCAGTTGCAGAGGGAGGTGTTGAGTCCCAGGATCCTTAGCTTGGTGATGAGCTTTGAGGGCACTATGGTGTTGAACGCTGAGCTGTAGTCAATGAACAGCATTCTCATATAGGTGTTCCTTTTGTCCAGGTGGGAAAGGGCCGTGTGGAGTGCAATAGAGATTGCATCATCTGTGGATCTGTTTGGGTTGTATGCAAATTGGAGTGGGTCTATGGTTTCTGGGATAATGATGTGAGCCATTACCAGCCTTTCAAAGCACTTCATGGCTACGGACGTGAGTGCCTACGGGTCTGTAGTTATTTGGGCAGGTTGCCTTTGTGTTCTTGGGCACAGGGACTATGGTGGTCTGCTTGAAGCATGTGGGTACTACAGACTCAATCAGGGACATGTTGAAAATGTCAGTGAAGACACCTGCCAGTTGGTCAGCACATGCCCGGAGCACAAGTCTGGTAAACCGTCTGGCCCTGCACCCTGTGAATGTTGACCAGTTTTAAGGTCTTACTCACGTCGGCTATGGAAGCGTGATCACACAGTCGCCCGGAACAGCTGATGCTCTCATGCATGCCTCAGTGTTGCTTGCCTCGAAGCGGCATAGAAGTGATTAGAGCCTCCATCAGATTGACCACATTCACATCCACAGATACTACAACTATTACTTCAAAGCATCCATATAACATGGAGTCCAATTCTATCTGTCTTTCTAAAAGACACTGGAACACAGATGCCCAGTCGGTAATGGAAGTGAGACTTTATGGTGAGTAGTTGAGAATGCAGGTCAACCTCTTCCTGTTGTCTGTGTACCCTATAGATCACCATCACAGGACGTTTCCCCAACTTGCACCCTATTCCCTATATAGTGCACTACTTTTGACCAGAGGCTTATGGACCCTGGTCATAATAGGGAATAGGGTGCCATTTGGGATGCAACCCACATTCCCCAACCCAGAAAGGACTGATGGCTTGGACAGCAGCAAACATCCAGCGACCAGCCGTTGTCTACAGACCAGAGGAAACGACTGCATTACTGAAATGGAAGCCTTCCATCCTTTCCGTCCACCACCGCGTCTGTCCAGGATTGGAAAACCAGCAGCTCGCACAATTCATTGGCCCAATAAAAAAAGATTTGTTAGATTACAGACAGACAGACCCACTCTGAGAGGAGAGAGCCTGGGAAGAATGATGAAGCAGAACATGATATAGCCTAGCTGTGGGGAAGTGGAGGGCATTCAACCCCTCGCTCCAGACAGTTAGTGTACTGAGGCACAGTGCCAGAGCATGTTAAGCAGCACTACTTAGCATTTGGAAGGAGAGCTGCCAACTGTGTTAGAATATGGTGCGTTAGGGCTTCAACCATCTAAATATAAATATATTTATTTAACATAACAAATTTTCATAAAACAAACTACTGCTGTTTTAATGTATACTGAACCAAAATATGGTGCCATGATCCCAGAAAAATTTCCATACACACAAAAGCTTATTTCTGTCAAATTTTGTGAAGAAATGTGTTTACATCCCTGTTAGTTAGCATTTCTCCTTTGCCAAGATAATCCATCCACCAGAGGTGTGGCATATCAGGAAGCTGATTAAACAGCATGATCATTACACATGTGCACCTTGTGCTGGGGGTCAATAAAAGGCCACTCTAAAAGGTGCAGTTTTGTCACACAACACAATGCCACAGATGTCTCAAGTTTTGAGGGAAGGTGCAATTGGCATACTGACTGCAGAAATATCCACCAGAGCTGTTACTAGAGAATTGAATGTTAATTTCTCTACCATAAGCCGCCTCCAATATGGTTTTAGACAATTTGATACTATGTCCAACTGGCCTCACAACCGCATACCACGTCTAACCACACCAACCCAGGACATCCACATCTGACTTCTTCGCCTGCGGGATCGTCTGAGACAAGCCACCCGGACAGCTGATGAAACTGAGGAGTATTTCTGTCTGAAATAAAGCCCTTTTGTGGTGAAAAACTTATTCTGATTGGCTGGGCCTGGCTCCCAGGTGGGTGGGTTAGGGTTAGCCCTAATCCATAGATTAGGGCCTAATGAATTTATGTCAATTGAATGATTTCCTTATATGAACTGTAATTCAGTAAAATCGTTGAAATTGTTGCATGTTGTGCTTATATTTTAGTTCAGTATATTTTAAACTTTGAACTAAACACAATACATTTGAAAGTGGGTGAAGGGATGAGAAAGCAAAGCGCTGACTGGAGTGAAAAACTAAAATGAATCCCTCCTCCTCTACACAAAAGTCACAATAGAATTCCCTGTAGTTGTAGCCACAATAGTCTCAGCGACACTCGATACCTCCACCTTTAAGGGCTGAAACCCAGTAGCCCACCACGGCCGTCCAGCGATGTATTATTGTGATATCGCTAATTTGTCTGCCAATGATTGGTCCAGGGAGTATTCTCTCTCCGCCCACTCCCTAACAAATCACTGATAATTGGGCTATTACTCTGTCTGTCGCCATGTCGACTCTGCCTGTGTTGTTGGGTGACCGGTCAGCCTGAAGGGAGGAGCCCTGAGGGGAGGGGCCAGAAGGATCAGGGGATCAGGGATCTGTCTCACCTTGTCTGTCTAGTCTCAGGTATGTCTGTCTGCCATGAGGATGGACACAGCCCTGCCCTGCCCAGATACAGTTCAGGGATGTCCAGGGGAGAGAGCTGTCAATCAATCACCTCTCAGACAGGACCTCCCAGTCTGTCACAATCCCAACATTTACTTTAGGTTCTTTAGAACACACCAGTATTCTAACTGAGAGTATTGTTTATAACTCTAAACCTCCCCTCGCCTGCCCCCTCTCCCCCTTGACCCCCACCTCTCTCACGCTCCCTCTCTTTGTTACGATTGTCAGTCAAGACAGGCCACTTTCACATACTGGTAATTATGAACATTTCTATGTCTCCTCCTTCTCTTCTCCCAAGCAGCACTCAACAGGTCACCTGTCACTTGAACTTAAGCTGCTGTTATGACATTATCCTCCTCTATGCTTTCACTGCAACGCAACAGATACTTTTTGAGTGTAATTTGTCTGGCTGACTGAGGAGGCTCAACGTTATAAGGGATAGTAGCCAGTGCAACAGTGTAAAAGTGTTTCATTTTTATAACATTTTCATATGAGTAACCAAATGAGGTCAAAAGTGCTGTCAAAAAGCGCAAAGACCTTATGGCCCTCAAGTATTTTAATCTGGTTATTTTCTGCTAGGGGTTCTCACTCACAGGGCCTGTGTGTGTGTACTGGCCTGGGACAATGAGAAGAAACTAGGGTTTGGTCCTTAACATTAGGGTCATCATCTGTTTTTCCTCACATCTCTGTCCAACTCTCCTCCTACTAGTACTGACTATATGGCCTAACCCTAACTCTAACCCTAACCCTAACCTAACCCTAACCTAACCCTAACCATAACCTAACCCGAGGCGGCAGGGTAGCCTAGTGGTAGCGTTGGACTCGTAACCGGAAGGTTGCAAGTTCAAACCCCCGAGCTGACAAGGTACAAATCTGTTGTTCTGCCCCTAAACAGGCAGTTAACCCACTGTTCCTAGGCCTTCATTGAAAATAAGAATTTGTTCTTAACTGACTTGCCTAGTTAAATAAAGGTAAAATAAAATTAAAAACCCTAACCTAACACTAACCATACCATAAGCCTAATCCTAACCCTATAAAAAATGAGCCAAGCCTGATTATGTGTTTCCTTGATATCAATCTGACAGCTAGTTTACATGACCTACTGCACTGGTCACTCAAATACTTGTAATCTTGCAGTGTACGTAGTAACATTGAATGGAGCATTGCCCAATAACATACTGTATGGACCAGACCGAGATAAAAGGCCAAATTGCTTCCAAGTTAACATCCAAAGGATATTTTCTTCGGTGCATCTTTCCAAGAGCTTCAGATTAATAGTGATTCTGTTGTCATATTTATAGCTTGTTCTGAAGGTTTTGCTCTGTACTGATCACATAAAAGTCTTTAAGATGGCAACAGAAATGTGTAGGGTGTATAGCTACAAATCCTGAACTCATCAGGTGAAATACACTCTGTAAAAAAATTACAAAAAATCCACCCATAATTTAAACTATGATATTTTTAGAACTGAGAAATGCAATGGCTGAAATACAGAAAATTGGCTGGGAGGTAGCCAGAGCAGTGGTTGGTGGTAGATGACAATTAGCACTGTGTGTGTGTGTGTGTGTGTGTGTGTGTGTGTATGTGTGAGAGAGAGAGAGACAGATAGAGTAAGAGAAAGAGAGGGGAGTGAAGAGTATAGGATTTACAGTATGTGTATGTATATGGTGTTTCAAGTAGGGAGTATCCAGTAGTCAATCTTCTTAAGGCAGGTACGACACATTTCTGTGGTATTTTACAAGTCAATCCTCCCGGTCGAGCCACTATTTATCGAAACACAGTGATATCCATTAATGGCAGAACACCCAGGGAGCCAGGCCAACCCTGATCACTAACATCAACACCGGCTACAACTAAAGACCCTTCCCTTGCTAGCCGTGCCTGCCTCTTTCTCTGCCAGCAACACAGTGGTGAAAAGTGGGCTCAATTAAAAGCACTTCATAAATATTAAACATTATCTATTAACAAGTTATTCATATGAATGATGTATCTGCTTGAAACCCCAGAGTATCAACAACATCTTAGGATGGGTTCCAGATGGCACCCTATTCCCTATGTAGTGCACTACTTTTGACCAGGACCTATGTAGGGTGCCATTTGGGACTCAAGCTTAATGTCCTAAATACTGCTCAGCCATGGAGACCTGGCTGGAACCCTAGTCAGCTGTAATTCCAGAACCCTGGCCATGGTAGGTTTTTCCCCAGTAGGCAGAGGGCCAGCACAGCACTTCACTGCTAGCTAACACACAGACGCAGTCTGAAATACAAATGTTTGGCTCACGTTAACATGGAGATCAGTTTCATCACCAGGCTACGGGGAGAACCCTGCCTGGTCAGCAGACCTGGTCAGTTGGGTACAGACCAGCAGACCTGGTCAGTTGGGTACAGACCAGCAGACCTGGTCAGTTGGGTACAGACCAGCAGACCTGGTCAGTTGGGTACAGACCAGCAGACCTGGTCAGTTGGGTACAGACCAGCAGACCTGGTCAGTTGGGTACAGACCAGCAGACCTGGTCAGTTGGTACAGACCAGCAGACCTGGTCAGTTGGGTACAGACCAGCAGACCTGGTCAGTTGGGTACAGACCAGCAGACCTGGTCAGTTGGGTACAGACCAGCAGACCTGGTCAGTTGGGTACAGACCAGCAGACCTGGTCAGTTGGGTACAGACCAGCAGACCTGGTCAGTTGGGTACAGACCAGCAGACCTGGTCAGTTGGGACAGACAGCAGACCTGGTCAGTTGGGTACAGACCAGCAGACCTGGTCAGACCAGCAGACCTGGTCAGTTGGGTACAGACCAGCAGACCTGTTCAGTTGGGTACAGACCAGCAGACCTGGTCAGTTGGGTACAGACCAGCAGACCTGGGTTCAAATATCATTTGAACTATTTTAAATACCCTAGTCTGCCAGGAATTCCAGATGGTCCATTAAGCCAGGCAAGCAAAATCATTTCAAATAGTATTTGAACCCAGGTGTGTCACTATGGGGAGAGAATATTGAGATGTGTCTATGATAAACACAAACCAGTCAGTAAGAGAATTTGCAGGAAAACTCCAGAATGTTGTTGCATTTGAAATATTTTTGCATTCCACAGTGAAGCAATTTGTACTTTTCAATTTATCGTCTCAGCTCAATAAGAGGAACAATTTGTGTATATGTTCTTGGGACTGCTAACAGTAACAAAAAAGCTGTCAACATAATTAAACAGTCCAAATAGGCAAAATAAGATAGGAGTAGCTAATTCTAACAGTATTTGTCTCACTCCTGGAGATGATTGTTGTAGGTGAGAATCGTCCTGTAACATTGGAACATGAATAATAGCAGGTTGTTTTATCAAACAAAATATTTATTAGCTACCCACAAAAACCAGGGCTAAAGTTAGCTGGATTAAAACTCAAAAACAAAGTGACAGATAGAACGGGCCACCAGTTCTGGTGCTGTGCCAAAACCAGGAGGGTGAGAAGCCTCAGAAGTATTTCTCAGGGTGTAAGGGTGTAAGTTCTGGTGCTGGCCAGAACCCTGTATTTTCGTCCCCCTGTTAGTGTGTGTGTGTGTGTGTGTATGTGTGTCTGTGTGTGTGTGTGTGTGTGTGTGTGTGTGTGTGTGTGTGTCTGTGTGTTAGCCTGCTCAGATAACCGCTGAGAGGCTAACTACCAAGGACCTTCAACTGTCATCATCTGGCTGTGAACCATTTAGACACACAGCAGGACAACAATAACTTTGGCACAGAAAAGAGAGAGAAAGAGAGTGAGAGACTGTGTGTGTATCTGAACATAATCTGGATTTACTAACATTTCATAACAGCAATTGAGTTGGTTATGACACCTGGCTTTGCTGTATAATATTACCGCATGTGCCACTCAAAATTTGAACCAACTAGCAGCGAAACAATGTCAACTCTGCATATAATATTTTCCATATGCTGTATGTTTGACTGAATGACAGTATACTAGACTGAGTTATTTAGTTTAGTCTGTATGGTTCAGTTTACACAATACACTGACACATTCAGCTTTATTGTATTTCCTTAAGATGAACCAATAAGGACAAAGCTTCACGTGGCAGATGTCAATGCAAAGAAAAACAATCGGAGAATTTCATAATAACATCTTTGCAAAGTGACAGTTATTCCAACAACAACACACACCTTTAGTTAACAGGCATCTATTACAAACAATACTATCCAAAAAATATAAAATCTTTCATCTTGTAGTTGTCATACTGTGAAGCTCTGTAGTCTCTTCTGTACAGTAACAAACTAGGAATCTCTGTACAGTGTAGTACCCTCAGACTCAACTCTGGACCTCAAAGCCAGTCCCACTACATTTTCATTGTTCCCCTCTAATCAGGGACTGATTTAGACCTGGGACACCAGATCTGTGCAATTAATGATCAGGTTAAACAGAAACCCAACAGGCTCTGGAGATACATAGGACTGCATCCTTGAGTTGAATACCCCTGCTATAGATACTAGCGGATGAATTGTCACCTCCATGCTGTTCTAATTCCAGTAGCTCTCTATTGAATTATTCATGCCAAGAGAACATAACTTTTCAATTAAAAATTGCCAGGCTCAGGAGACTCTGCTGTGGACTAAACATGCTCCCACTGAGGCAGGTCACACAGCTATGGAGAGGAGGGGAATTATACTCTACAGTCATACAGTAATACTCATTGATAAACATTCAAAATTAAACTGAAATGAAATAATTCAATAAATACTAAAGAGGACAAAATTCACATGAATACATTTGTAATTCTACAATCGGTCTTCTGAATTACACCAACAGCCAAAGTGTGTCTTGTTCAATTGGCCAATGAATGTCATTTTGGATATTGTTTCAATTAGCTAAAGACTTTTTGTAATCTGTGAAACGCCTTTCTCAAAACGGTGAAATCACGATGAGATGCTGGTTTCTCGTAATTGTATTAATAAACAACAGGTGGATCAAATTGTAATATTATTTTCACAAGGAATCACCTTTAAAACCTAATGTCCATTTTCCATTTGACACAGTACCAGTAGTCATAACAAATAATACACAGTGAGTAGAGTCAGCACTCATCTAAATGTGATCCTGCTGAGTAACAGTGTGTGTGTGTGTGTGTGTGTGTGTGTGTGTGTGTGTGTGTGTGTGTGTCCTAGTTCCTTGCTGGAGTGACACACAAATATTGACACTTTGTGATTCTGTGTGTTATAATAAACATTTGGTGTTTCTGTGTGTGCTTGCCTGCTTTATGGTATTGTGGTGTGATACATTCCTATGGTGTGTGTGTGTGTGTGGGTGTGTGTGCTTGCCTGCGTGTGTGTGTGTGTGTGCGTGCCTGCGTGTATGTGTATTTGTGATGTGTGTGTGTAGGAAGTGTCCCACTCACTTGTCTTGTCAAATTCCACCATATCATCCACCAATCTAATCTGTGACCGGCTGACCAATACTCAGAGAAGAGAGATAAGGGAGACAAGCAGGCAATTTTGGGTTCCCATCAGAAAACCATCGATCATCCACTCAATGACCTGTCCTGTACAGGTCCTGTGGCACAGAGCAGTAAGAGCAGCACAGTCCATTACACCCCAGGACACATTCACAGAGATGAAGGAGGAGTTCAGAGACCTGGACGTGTGGTGCCAGGACAGCCACCTCTCCCTTAACGTGATCAAGACAAAGGAGATGATTGTGGACTACAGGAAAAGGAGGACTGAGCACACCACCATTCTCATCGATGGGGCTGTAGTGGAACAGGTTGAGAGCTTCAAGTTCCTGAAAAGATTTAGCATGGGTCCTCAGATCCGTCAAAGGTTCTATAGCTGCACCATCGAGATCCTGGTTGCATCATTGCCTGGTATGGCAACTGCTTGGCCTCCGACCGCAAGGCACTACAGAAGGTAGTACATCACTGGGGCCAAGCTTCCTGCCATCCAGGACCTCTATACCAGGCGGTGTCATTCTCTATTATGTCATGTTTTGTGTGGACCCCAGGAAGAGTAGCTGCTGCTTTTACAACAGCTAATGGGGATCCTAATAAAACACCAAAATACCAAATAGACTGTTCTCTATGCTACCGCATGGCAAGCGGTACCGGAGCGCCAAGTCGAGGTCCAAAAGGCTTCTTAACAGCTTCTATCCCCAAGCCATAAGACTCCTGAACAGCTAATCAAAGGGCTACCCAGACCCCTCTTTATGCTGCTGCTACTCTCAGTTTATTATCTATGCATAGTCACTTTAACTCTACCGACTAAATATTACCTCAACCACCTCGACTAACTGGCGCCCCCGCACATTGACTCTGTACCAGTACCACCTGTATATAGACTTGCTTGATATTTTACTGCTGCTGTTGAATTATTTGTTATTTTTCTTTTCTATTTCCTACTTATCTATTTTTTTTTTACTTAACACCTACATAAAAAAACAAAAACTTCTTAAAGAATTGTTGGTTTAAGGGCTTGTAAGTAAGCATTTCACTGTAAGGTCTACCTGTTGTATCTAGCGCAAGTGACAAATAACATTTGATTTGATTTGAAGTGATCTTTTGCAGGGAAACATGATAATCAATGACCTCAGTAAACTTCCCACTGTAGCACCTCTTTCAGCAAAGATCTGTACAACAGTGTATGTATCCATGGTTCATCATCGCTAGTTTCAATGACTAAGTGACTTGAGCAGGGAGAACTCCTGCCTTAGTTGTTTCCTGATCAGACCACGTTGTCAGGAAAATGTCTGGCCCTGTTCATCCTAGCTACATATTCCCATCTAGAATCCAACATGGGCGGATATTCTCCGAGTATATTTCACAAGGAACGAAACAAACCGATCTGACTCATATAATGCATTTTTCAAAGTAAAACCATGTTTAAGTCTTGACATAAACATTTCCATATCGACACTAACTTTCCCCATCTGCTCCTTGTTTTCAACCAAATCCTCATCGGGCATAAACATCATAAAACCGCATGCAGTTTGTAACGTTAGTCTGGTGAGGCACTGTATACACAGCACTCCTGGTAGCTACAGATCGAGGAGATTTGAATATTGTGAAAATATATCTGCCTCAGCTTTCAGGAAGGTAAATGTCTCTACAGTGGGAATGTCATAACTGATCACTGGGATCTCAGAGAGGCGTACGGCCAATAGAGGAAGACAATATGACATATTCCTCAGATCAGATGCAACAATCTGTTGAGCTGGAGAGTGGAGTGGAGAGGAGAGGAGAGGAGTGGAGAGGAGTGGAGAGGAGAGGGAGAGAGAGAGGAGGAGAGGAGAGGAGAGGAGAGGAGAGGAGAGGAGAGAGAGGGAGAGGAGAGGAGAGGAGAGGAGAGGAGAGGAGAGGAGAGGAGAGGAGAGGAGAGGAGGAGAGGAGAGGAGAGGAAGGAGGAGAGAGAGGAGAGAAGTGAAGGAGGAGAGGAGAGGTGAGAAAGGAAATGGAGGAGAAGGGAAGAAAGGGGAGAAGAGAATAGAAGAGGAGAGAAGGAGGAGAGTTCTGGAGTGGAGGAATCAGAAGTTATAATACAGGCGCCTTTCAGTCAGTCAGGTCAGTCAGCCAGTCAGTCCAGTCAGTCAGTCAGTCAGTCCAGTCACTCAGTCAGTCAGCCAGTCAGTCCAGTCACTCAGTCAGTCAGCCAGTCAGTCCAGTCACTCAGCCAGTCAGTCCAGTCAGTCAGTCAGTCAGTCAGTCCAGTCACTCAGTCAGTCAGCCAGTCAGTCCAGTCACTCAGTCAGTCAGTCACTCACTCACTCACTCACTCAGTCAGTCAGTCAGTCAGTCAGCAGAGCAGAGTACAGACAGAGGTAAGCTGAGACACCCTCCAAACTGTGCTTTCTGGGCAGGGGTCCAGCGACAGCCCCACCTCCAGCCCCCAGGCTGCCTGAACGATATGCCCAGAAAAAAGGCCTGTTTGTGTGGCTCTGCATGCTCTGCCTCTCCCCTAACCCACTGCTGCTCCCACCGGGACGGGAGACCAGACCTCGCTAACCAACGTTTACAGACTCCCGCTAAGAAGGAATCAGGCTGTATTTGCAGGGTGAAATATTGTCTCGTGTTTTTTTATGTATATCCGTATCAGGCTGTTTGAAGTTAGTATTTCTCTGATCCTGTGTTATTCGGGGTGCGGGTAGCCTAGTGGTTAGAGCATTGGGCCAGTAACCGAAAGGTTGCTAGATCAAATCCCTGAGCTAACAAGGTAAAACTCTGTCATCTACCCCTGAACAAGGCAGTTAACCCACTTTTCCTAGGCCGTCATTGTAAATAAGAATTTGTTCTTAACTGACTTGTCGAGTGAAATTAAGGTAGAAAATATATTTTTTAAATTGCTGGCAAGGGTTTAGCTGTTGCCAATAAAGGCACAGTAGTATAATACACAATGGAGAAGTCATTGTTTGCACATAGACACTATGCTGATCATTCACTATCAACTCCATCAAGTTCATCATCATCTCAGAGAATCAATTTCAATCCATTTGAGCATGAACAGTTATAGTATAAGCTTTCTGCATGTGTATAACCTACAAGTGTGTGGCTGTGGAGCAGTGAGGTTAAGGGGGAATGTGCAGTGGAGAGAGAAGTGCTATGGCTGTGTGTTAGGCCCTCTCTCTAGGGTTAATGCCAAGCGTCTCTCCTCTCCTCCCCTCTCTCTCATTAGCCATTCAGAGTGTAGAGGACAAGGCATGCAGAGAGCCCCAGGTGGCCTCCACTGTTAAATGGCAGATTAAAGAGACCACTACTAATTTCTTTACTCTAATCTTATTAAAGACAGAACAGCTGTCGACTGTCAGCAACCTAATACAAATGGTCTGGGACAGAACATAACTGCTAAACGTGTTGGCTAGATGCACAGCGGCACTGGGACTGCACGCGCTGCCTAACGTCATACATATTCATCAGCTGCAAATTGGAGTATTACACGGAACATCTAGGCACATAAAACCCCCAGAGGATATTTCAAAGACTATAGGATGTTATAGAGGGCCTGGGCCGCTGCTCAATGAACCTGGATTCAAAAAGGGAGTTTAGAAACAGAACACGCAGGTTAGTTTGTTGTTTGAATTTATTTTGGTTGGATTTAATTTATTATCACCAACAGATATGTGTTTACACTGGTTATTAAAACAAGACATGCTACATTTGAATAGGATTATCTACTTAATCAGAGTTAAGAAAGATATGGAGGAGGATAATCTCCTTGTTATGTTTGTGATTAGCAATCATGGAACCAGATGAATTATTATGACTAATATACCTTATTAGTCGGGACCACACAGACATCCCTTTTAAAAAGCTGCTGTTAAAAGGTCCATCTGTTTATCGTCCCCATCAACACCAGCTCATAGTACCACAACAGTGTACCAGTCAGTAACTACACATACATCAGCCCCTCCCAGTCCCCAGGGATTATAACATTCACTGTTCAATGTTTCAGGAACAAACGGGCTGAGACACAAGTGGTTTATGATGACACAGCCCTGACTTCCACCCAGCCAGGGCCTTCATCTACATCACTGCCTTTTGATTGCTCCTCCTCCCTATAATTGCCAGTGATTAACCTGCGCATAATACTACTGGTGTGTGTGTGTGCCTCCCTCTCCCCCTCCTCTTCTCCACCCCTCCATGCTGACAGGCCATGTCAGTGGTTTGGTGGGTGACATGCCTTCCCCATTCTCCTGTTACTGGGGAAGTATGCAGCAGAGTTTCATCTGGGAGTCGGGACTATCTCAGCCGGATGCATTGTGCATCCCCCTCTCCCTTACTCTCTCTCTCCCCCTATGTCACTCTCCCCCTACTTCTAACCCCCTCTCTCTCTCCCTGTCAGAGTTCATATCCGACATCTCTGGCCTCCTAACAACCCGACTCTTCGCGGGATGAACCTTGTCAGGGCTGCTGCTGGACCAGGGGATTGCAGGCCCAGGATATAAAGGGTTAATATTACTGTATAGTAGTATAGAGATATGACAGGTACACCCAGGGCTAGACCAGGGCTCATGTTGGACTCTTAAACATGACCTGAAAGAAACCTCTCACATAGTCTCCGTAGTAAACATATACTGTACTTTTAGACAAAAACTGATCCTTATCTTGTGGCTGATTGCTCCTTTGGTATAAATCTGCCAAAACAATAAAGAGGAAATGATTACTCATATAGCCAAGCAAATATCTGAGTAACCTGCCAAGTTATTTCATGCAACATGTCCTCTGGATACTCTCAGAGAATGAAATTAAAATCTGTGCCAACGGAACCCTGGACGCCATCATCACTATGTCCTCTGCAGTCTTAATCACTTTTTACTAGGGACAGCATATCTGCCTTTCACCTTCCCTATCATTTCTAACTGAAAACATCATTTCCCTATCATATAATTACAATTTGAGCAGTACAGTAATAGCTACTGTATAACAATGAAGCATTTTCTATTACGTTTCTACTCTAAACTAAGGGGGAAAAGAAGAGTCTGTGACAAATCATTGTGTGAGGAGTAGTGTTTGTTTACAAAACTCCCTAAGCCTGTTTAGTCCTGTTTATTTACTCCTGGTGTTTAAAGAACTTGTTAATATGATCCTGACTGTAGTAGTGTCTTCCAACAACAGTGTGAGGTATCAGACCCCTCATTTCTCTCATGATCTCTCAAGATGAGTTCCCTCTGTCATTCTGAGAGTCGTTACTCTGTCCTTCACTGATCAGACAAGATGTATGTATGTGTGTGAATCAGTCAAGGCGCTAGCAGAGTGTGTGTTTCTGTGTGTGTGCGTAGCTTTGTCTTGCTGAGTCTCTGTGGTGGGTTGTGAGTATTGGCCTTGTATATGCTGATAGCAGCTGGTGCTGAGCCCAGATTCTAAGGACCAGAATTACACACACACCTCCACTTGTACATGTTCTACTGCACTCCAGCAGCACCTACTGGAGTTACAATGGATCTGCACAAACACACACACACGTTGCATCCATGCATAACATCAAATTGATGACAAATAACGTTTAGACATGTTCATGTTGTAAATGACTATTGTAGCTGGAAACGGCAGACCTTTTATGGAATATCTACATAGGCGTACAGAGGCCCATTATCAGCAACCATCACTCCTGTGTTCCAATGGCATGTTATGTTAACTAATCCAAGTTTATCATTTTAAAAGGCTAATTGATCATTAGAAAACCATTTTGCAATAATGTTAGCACAGCTGAAAACTGTTGTTCTGATTAAAGAAGCAATAAAACTGGCCTTGAGTATATGGAGCATCAGCATTCGTGGGTTCGATTACAGGATCAAAATGGCCAGAAACAAAGACTTTCTTCTGAAACTCATCAGTTTATTCTTGTTCTGAGAAATGAAGGCTATTCCATGCAAGAAATTGCCATGAAACTGAAGATCTCATACAACGCTGTGTACTACTCCCTTCACAGAACAGCACAAACTGGCCCTAACCAGAATAGAAAGAGGAGTGGGAGGCCCCGGTGCACAACTGAGCAAGAGGACAAGTACATTAGAGTGTCTAGTTTGAGAAACAGATGCCTCACAAGTCCTCAACTGGCAGCTTCATTAAATAGTACCCTGCAAAACACCAGTCTCAACGTCAAAAGTGAAGAGGTGACTCCGGGATGCTGGCCTTCAAGGCAGAGTTTCTTTGTCCAGTGTTCTTTTGTCCCATCTTAATCTTTTCTTTTTTATTGGCCAGTCAACTCTGCCTAGAAGGCCAGCGTCCCGGAGTTGCCTCTTCACTGTTGACGTTGAGACTGGTGTTTTGGGGGTACGATTTAATGAAGCTGCCAGTTGAGGACTTGTGAGGCGTCTGACCCCAAACTTTTGAATGGTAGTGTATATTATGATTTTATTATTACTTTATTTAACTAGGCAAGTCAGTTAAGAACAAATTCTTATTTGTAATGACGGCCTACCCCGGTCAAACCCGGACAACGCTGGGCCAATTGTGCACCGCCCTATGGGACTCCCAATCAGGGCCAGATGTGATTCAGCCTGGATTTGAACCAGGAACTGTCACCTCTTGCCTTAGACCGCTGCGCCACTCGGGAGCCCAAAATGTCTCTATCCTCTAAGCCAATAATAAGAGAATGTAGCTGCAGAGGGCCACTCAGAGCAGACATACTGGGATCATTAGTCCCCCATAGAGACAAAACCGACCCGCAGGGATTGACACGCACACTGTGCACACACACACGCACGCACGGATCATTTAAAGGGAAGCAAGTGACAGCCTGGAGAATCTACCCCATTAGCAGTTTGTCTCCAGGGGATTACTGTGGAGAGAAGACACTTGGACTGTACAAACTGTACTTCAACTGAACAAAACTATTGCAGCATTGTCATGTTTCATTACTCAAGTAGATACTGATAAAGACTTCTATTTGAATTGAATATCCAGATATTGTGTACTTTATAAACAGGTTGCTTCATTGTTAATATTTCTTGACATTTCAGTAATATTTCAATAATGTTCATACATTTAGCAGTGATGAAAAAACCTCACCACACCCCCATAAGACAACCCTTTGAAGAACCCTTTTTGGTTCCAGGTAGAACTCTTTTGGTTCAAGGTAGAACATTTTGGGTTCCATGTAGAACCATTTCCACAGAGGGTCCTACATGGAACCCAAAAGGATCCTACCTGGAACCTAAAAGGGTTCTCCTATGGGGACAGCTGAAGAACCCTTTTGGAACGTTGCAGAGTTAGATTTGTAGAACTAACTAACACTGTGGTATATCACGTCTTTGTAATTCCAAACATAATCTATCACGGGCTTCTCATAATCTCTCCTCCCCTGCATCACATGAATTACAGCAACACTTAGCGTGGCCAATCTGCTGCCCGCTTGGTTCAAGGAAACTCTGAGAGGGAGTAACATTACCAAAACAAAAATCAATCATTACAGGCCTCTGGGAGAGATGGGGAGGGTGTATAAAGAGAGAGAGAGAAAAAAGCTGAGAGAGAGAGAGATAACATATTGCTAATGTTGTGTTATTGGGGACTTTGAGGGGTCAGTGTCTCAGAGAATGGCTGTACATATTTCTGAACAGTCAGGAGCTGGTTATTTATGTGTAACAAAAGCATTTTCTTCTCCAACAGCAGACACTTGACCTTCATTGGGACACTAGAAGGTATAGTACTGAACGTAAAACGAGCTGTATAAACACATTTGATTGATTGATACATGTCTGGGTGATGGTTTCTTCATTTGTTTGTCTGTTGGTGTAAACTGAACAGGTTTGTAAACAAGATTGGACAAATAGGACAATAGTCCATTCCATTATATTATATGACATTTTCTCCCAAACCCCCGTGTCTACCGAAGCTTCCGGGAGAGTGTCGCAAAGCCACGCATCGCGGACATATTAAGATCAAATGTTTTCAGTTAGAAAATAATTCTCTCATTAATGGAATGATAACAAGATGACAATCAAGCCTCAGAGCCGAGGATGCTTCAAAAGAGGAGGATGTCTCGCCTTCCCTCTATTGTCTTATTAGTTCATTACTGGACTCATTTAAGAGGTGGCGGTCGATACTGGTACTGGAAGGAGATTAACTTAAGCTGAAGTTACTGTATGTCTCTGGCTGAAGTTCAGAGCTGGACAGATCCAGAGAGTGACCCTGACTGGCAGACTGGTACAGATGACCCAGAGAGGTAGAGGAGTGACCCTGACTGGCAGACTGGTATAAGATGACCCAGAGAGGTAGAGGAGTGACCCTGACTGGCAGACTGGTACAGATGACCCAGAGAGGTAGAGGAGTGACCCTGACTGGCAGACTGGTACAGATGACCCAGAGAGGTAGAGGAGTGACCCTGACTGGCAGACTGGTATAAGATGACCCAGAGAGGTAGAGGAGTTATCCTGACTGGCAGACTGGTATAAGATGACCCAGAGAGGTAGAGGAGTGACCCTGACTGGCAGACTGGTACAGATGACCCAGAGAGGTAGAGGAGTGATCCTGACTGGCAGACTGGTATAATATGACCCAGAGAGGTAGAGGAGTGATCCTGACTGGCAGACTGGTACAAGATGACCCAGAGAGGTAGAGGAGTGACCCTGACTGGAAAACTGGTACAAGATGACCCAGAGAGGTAGAGGAGTGATCCTGACTGGCTGACTGGTACAAGATGACCCAGAGAGGTAGAGGAGTGATCCTGACTGGCAGACTGGTACAAGATGACCCAGAGAGGTAAAGGAGTGATCCTGACTGGCAGACTGGTATAAGATGACCCAGAGAGGTAGAGGAGTGACCCTGACTGGAAAACTGGTACAAGATGACCCAGAGAGGTAGAGGAGTGATCCTGACTGGCAGACTGGTACAATATGACCCAGAGAGGTAGAGGAGTG